>NW_026622886.1:45027287-45330318 GCF_023065955.2 Ursus arctos | reverse complement strand
ACAAGTGAATGCCAGGCACAGGAGATACAGCAGTAACCAAGGTACACATGGTTCCTGCCCTCATGCAGTTTATTTCTCTCCAAGGTTCAAAACATCTGGAAAGTGTGGAGATACTGCAGGCCCAAGCAGGACTACCAAATTCCCAGGTGAGTGTCACCCTTACTGTAATGAGAGTCATCTTTGTTTTTCACTGAAACAAGAGAGGCCATGTTATCTGATTTACATCCATGAGTCAGCCTGTGAAACCAGCAGCATCTTAAACCATATGATCTACTTCTTCATCCTCAACCAGCAAGACAAAGTCGTCTAGGTGAGAGCCAGAAATTTCACAACAGAGAGCCTAATGAAATATTTCTGCACTTGAGAAAGTAGTATATTTGCTTCCTGCTCCGGTGACACATTAGCTCTTTAATAACAGCTAATACTCAGGGCTCGCTAGGCTCTAGGTACCGTTTTAAGCAGACGGCATTCTGTCTCATTTAACCATTACGACTCCATGCAGTAGGGACTATTATCATCTTGCCATTTTATAGATGAGGCGGAAATAAGGCGTAGAAAGGTTAAGAAACTTACCTTGGTTCACACATCTATTTTTTTTATTCAAATCCACTGTCTGATTACACAGTCCAATCTATACCCACTGTGCTCTTTATAGATTCCTCTCAATAGAATGACTGATGATTATAATATCCAAAGGGTAAGGGACCACCGTTCAACATAACCAGTCACTCTAGAACTCATTCTAAGGCACTGGGTGCTTTCAGAAGCACCATTCTCTTAGGCTTGATGCGAATGCCCCCCCACAGGAACACGCAATACACAAACAGCATCACCCCACACAATGAACCCGCTTCTCCATCTTAAACCATACTTGCTTTCTCATGTTGCTTCGCTACCAAGGAAAGCCCTGTCCCCTCTTCTCTTACCAGGCACAAAGCCACTACTCATTCAGTCCCAGCCATATCCTCCTTAAAGCCTTTCTGGGCTCTTCCATCTACCTTAAAGATCTGTTTATCTCTTCTACAAACACCTACTTTATGTTCAGTCTACTTTGAACTACTGCTTAGCAATTGGTTGTGTAATGTCTTGTGGTTTGCCAAACATGTGTTTACTCCACTACATGTAAGTTTGTTGAGAACAGAAAAAGGTTTTGATTCCCCCTCCTGGCTGCCTCAAACCCCCCATGCCCACAGACACACACCTTCTGCACCTCATATAGTACTGAAAGTTCAATAAATGCTGTTTGGATAGTTGGTAGACTAATTGATTAATCTATTGAATAAATACTCATCTACACTTAAATAGCCTCCAAGCTTTTCTATCCTCAGACATGGATACACATGTAACGTACAGGCCAGTGAGCTAATGAACTGAAGAAGGGAATAAATAAAGCTTTCCCTGGGAAATTAAATATAAAAATCATAAGAAATAGAAATGTTTTAGGACTCAATCTAAAAAGTTTTATTTTTTTTAAATTGTATTTATTTATTTGACAGAGAGAGAGACAGCCAGCGAGAGAGGGAACACAAGCAGGGGGAGTGGGAGAGGAAGAAGCAGGCTCCCAGCAGAGGAGCCTGATGTGGGGCTCGATCCCATAACCCCGGGATCACGCCCTGAGCCGAAGGCAGACGCTTAACTGCTGTGCCACCCAGGCACGCCCAATCTAAAAAGTTTTAAGGTGAGAACTGGCTAACTGAAAAAGAAAAGGTCGTTTTATACATTTAGCATTAAAGTACCTTCTCAGGATCTGAAAATCAAATGCTTCTCCCCACCAAGTTTGTCATTTTCCTCCCGAAGATGTAATACATATCATTCCATATTTCAAGTGCACCTTAAAATTCACGACTAGCACCTTCTAGTTTACTTCTACTTTCTACTCTCTACACACACGCAAGTGCACAGACACACACACACATACACACACACACCCTCTATCCTAACTCTCCCCCTGCCGGAAAAAAAAAAAAAAAAAAATCACCGTCCAACTATGAATTACTAGCTCTGAGTCATCAAAACTGCACCAGAGAAAGTTTCGTTCGCTAACTTGGGCTCCCTCTGCTGGGCCTGCCGCAGTAAAACATACAATTCTATAGAACTGGAGGTTAGGGAACTGAACTCCTCCACAGAATTTCTCCTGTTTTAACTAAAATTAAATTCAATATCCACCAAAATACAATCACCTGAAGACAGAAGAGAGTTAGGACTTGGATGAATTAGTAACAATACAACAAGACAAGTGGTTTTTAAGAAACGGCTACCCAGACAAGGGTTCCTTGCCCCTGCGTATCTCCACTGGTGGTAGAATGGTGGTGGGCAGTCGGGGGTCTCAACGATTGCAGAGATGAGGACATAACACTGTGCAGAAGAGAATCATCACAAGAAATAAGATCTGGATGACACATGTTGTCAGAAGCAAATGCAGACGAGCATGACAGAGGCCAACGGGAGGCCTCTGAGTAAGGTTTCTGAGGAGGAAAAGGCAGCATCCCTAGAGTACTGCAGACCAAAGCCGCTGTTAACATACACTGTGTGTTGCTACCATAGCAGCAAACCTGACGGCACAGAGTATATTGAGCCCGCGGTCACACCCCCTCCCGAAAAACCCTACCATCGCAAAGTGCGTTTGCATTTAGTAAAGATAATAAATAGCAATGTAATTTATGCATCAAAATGGAGATGGGAGATATTGATTCCTGTTAGAGGGAAATCGGATTTCTCATCTAATTGATTCGGTGCTAATTATAAAAGAGAACAGTTAAATGGACCTATAACAAACCATCATACCAGGAAAAAGAATGAAACTGGACCTGAGACCTCTAAAAATCTGGAAAATACTGTCTATAATATTTTTTCCCTTAAGATAGACTAGTATTCTGCCATAAATACCTTAAACCAGTCCCAGGGTGATCTTATAGAGTCATCAAATACTCAAGGAATTGTGTATTCCGTAGCCTTAAAATCCAGGACCTGAGCTTTTCTCTACAGAGTCCAACACAGACACTGGCATAAGCTCAGGTTACTAAAGACCTTTGCTGGGAGCCCTTCTGCTGTTACGGGTCCATCTCCTGTCTCCAGTGTCACATCATTAGCTGCCAATAAGGGTGAACCAAGACTCCAATCCATGAGTAGCTACAAAATTTGAGATGCCCAGTGCAAAATGAAAATGCGGGGCCCCTTTTTCAAAAAGTATTAAGAACTTCAAGACAGTGACAGCAGAGCAGGAAGGAAACCAACCAGGGAAGCCCTTCTAAGCACAGCCTCTAAGCATGGAACCCTATGCAACTGACCAAATGGGTCACATGTCCACGAGGCTGGCCCTGCCAGAGCCCTAGATTAGTTTAAGATTAGCAATAACAGTGTCTTCACGGATCCTTCATCCCTAACATTGGACAAAGATGCTGACCTCATCTCGTCATCCTCAAAGCATTACCTTTGCAAGACAGATATCTTTGCTAAAACAAACACAATTCAGTTTGCTTCCCCAAATGCATGCTGGAACCAGTTAACAGGCCATTTTTTTATTCTGTCTATCCAAGTTTGGTTTGGGAGTCAGAACATCTGTTGAGAGAAAATAATTCATGCAGATCTTTCTTTCCTTTCTTGTGATGGACAATTTAAGTGGTTAAAAACACAACCTCCGGGGTCAACCTGCCTGGGTTCACATCCCATCTTCACCACGGACCATCTGTGCTACTTTGAACAAGTTATATCACTTTTCTGAATTTCTGTTTCCAATAGCAAACAACAACAGTATTGCTTCATGGGTTGCTTACCAGCATATTTTGAGGCATAATTTATAAAGAGTTTAACTCGGTCCTTGGCACAAAATAAATGATGGATTCGGTATTACCATGACATATTATTTTTTTCAAATGGAATGGAATATGGATCGTGGAAAGCTAGCTGGTTGTCTATGAGCCACTTGGTACTTAAACTCCAGTTGTGCTTAGTGTGGTTTAATGGACTGTCTTATATAAAATAACTTTTGTTATAGCACCCATGGTCTCCATTTTTAAAGGTCTTTATTTATTCATTTGTTTCATAAACATATATTGATTCTCTAATCTACCATAAGCACTATGCTGGATATTAGGGATATAAAGATTGACAAGATTAAATCTCTGCTCTAAATGAACTCACTAACCAGACACTTAAATGGATAATTTTAATACAATGTGCCAAGAGCAACAATTGCTGGGAGACAATTCTCCAAGGATCTCTCTTGTTTCTGCACTTTCTGCCAAGGCATTAACCAATATTTTGTTTCAGACTAGCTGTTCAGGAATGTTTGTATACCACAGAGCCTTGGAAGACATAGTGTCTCTCTCTCCGGGGCAGAGGGCAGATTTATTTTCTGCCTAGAATAGTTAAGGCACTGTGTCCTTCCAGGGTAAAGTTTGGGCAGATTTGCTAGTCACCCCTTTTAAAGGACCGAGGTTTCTACAGTTTGGTATTCCTCAATTGTGCCACAAACCCACTGTGTGTGTGTGTAGAAGGGGATACTCCACGTGGAGGGAACGGGGTATGGGCCAGCGTAATAGGGTGCCTAAGTACCCACAACGCAGTCCTGGCAACAACAAGGTATAAGATAGAAAGTGAGGAAGAATGAGGCTGGGGAGAAATGCAATGGCAGAATCTTGGGAGACTTCATGTGCCAAGTGTAAACTTACTTCATAGTGACTTTAGGTAACGACTTTTCACCCGGATAGCTGTTAAAAGGTTATGCATTTTTTTCAACAAATATTTTTTTAACATAGCAACATTTTCCCCAAAAATCCACTCAGGAAATACACTCTAAGACCTGATATACTGACGTTACTGTTTTAGAGGGACACACTCACCAACTTACTTGACCTACCAGTTTTTAGTCCGATAATCTCAGGGAATACATTTCAATTAAGTACCACATTTAGATGAATCCGAAACATTTTTTTGAGAGAGAGAGAGAGAAAAAATGCAGGTCTGCTGTGTACATGCACTCATCCTATGTATTAGATGTGCTCTCGTGTTTAGCCTTTATTTTGCCCTGAAGGTGGTTTCCTGTGTGATCACTTATAAACTGGAGCTTGTGAACAGGGTAATCTTAAAGCCCAAAGAAGGTCAAGAATTGGTAAAGAAAATGGGACAAAAAGGAGATCGCACCTTCCAAAGAATGATTCCACAGCACTCTGCCCCTAACGTTTACTACCTGCCCCCGACTCTCTTATTCCTCCTTTCACAACGAAAAGAAATCTTTGTTCCATATACATTCCATTTATTTCTTTTGTTTTCATTACTTATATAAACCTCAACTTCATTGTTGAATTAGTATCTTATTCTACCTGTGAAAACTGTTAAGGCATATTAAGTTGAGATGGAACGCGTTATAATTTTTCTGTTTTTTAGTTTTTTCATTTAGCAATAGGTTTTTACAAAAATAAATTAAAAGTCATTAAATGAGAAATTGAGTGTATTTGAATTTCTTGGTAGGCTCTGGGGAGACAGAGATCGTCTTATGCAGAAGAGCATAGCATGGCAGTTGTGACCTATTGCCCCCGGATTAGAAGACTGGGTGAAAATCTGGCTTTGCCACATACTAGATATGTCACCTATGACAAGTTTCTTCTTGTACCTTAGTTTTATCATCTGTGCGATAAAGGTAACAATAGTTCTGATATCATATTGTGAAAATTGAAGGATTTACTGTATACCGAATACTTAGAAGAATACCAAGTACATGGTAAGTACTCCATTAAGTGTTACCTGCTAACATTGAACTAGAAGAAATAATCTTACAATTTGTATGAAATCATAAAACCTCAAATAGGGGCGCCTGGGTGGCGCAGTCGTTAAGCGTCTGCCTTCGGCTCAGGGCGTGATCCTGGCATTCCAGGATCAAGTCCCACATTGGGCTCCTCTGCTGGGACCTGCTTCTTCCTCTCCCGCTCCCCCTGCTATGTTCCCTTTCTCACTGGCTGTCTCTCTGTCAAATAAATAAATAAAATCTTTAAAAAATAAAATAAAACCTCAAATAGCCAAAGCAATCTTGAGAAAGAAGAATAAAAGTAGAAGTATCACAATCCCAGATTTCAAGATATACTACAAAGCTGTAGTAATCAAAACAGTATGGTACTGGCACAAAAATAGACACATAGATAATGCAACAGAACAGAGAGCCCAAATAAACCCATAATTATATGACAAATTAATCCCCAACAAACGAGGCAAGACTATGCCATGGGGGTGGGGGAAAGGGTCTCTTCAACAAATGGTGTTGGGGAAACTGGACAGCTATATGCAAAAGAATGAAATTGGACCACTTTCTTACACTATACACAAAAGTAAACTCAAAATGGATTAAAGACCTAAATGTGAGACCTGAAATTATAAAAAACCTAGATGAGAGCACGAGCAGTAATTTCTCTGATATCAGCCATAGCAACATCTTTCTAGCTATGTCTCCTGAGGCAAGGGAAACAAAAACAAATGAACTATTGGGTCTACATCAAAATAAATGGCTTCTGCACAGCAAAGGAAACAATCAACAAAACTAAAAGACACCTACCAAATGGGAGAAGATATTTGCAAATGACGCATCCGATAAAGGGTTAGTATCCAAAATATATAAAGAACTTATACAACTCAACACCAAAAAAATAATGATCCAATTAAAATAGACAGAAGCCATGAACAGACATTTCCCCAAAGAAGACATATAGATAGCTAACAGACACATGAGAAGATGCTTAACATCACTCATCATCAGGGATACGCAAATCAAAACCAGACACCTGTCAGAATGGCTAAAATCAAAAACCTAAGAAACAACAAATGTTGGTGAGGATATGGAGAAAAAGGAACGCTCGTGCACTGTTGGTGGGAATGCAAACTGGCACAGACACTGTGGAAAACAGTATGGAAGTTGTTCAAAAAATTAAAAATAGAGCTACCATATGATGCAGTAATTCCACTACCGAGTATTTACCCAAATACAAAAAGACTAATTCAAAAAAATATATGCACCCCTATGTTTATTGCACAATTATTTATAATAGCCAAATTCTGAAAACAGCCCAAGTGTCCATTGGCTGATGAATGGATAAAGAAGATGATGTATAATATATATGCAATGGATTATTATTCAGCCACAAAGAATAAAACCTTGCCGTTTCCAATGACACGGATGGAGTTAGAAAGTATAATGCTACCGGGGATGTACTGTATGGTGACTAACATAATATAATAAAAAATCATTAAAAAAAAAAAAAAAGAAAGTATAATGCTAAGCAAAGTAAGTCAGAGAAGACAAATAGTATGTGATTTCATTCATGTACAATTTAACAAACAAATGAGCAAAGGGGGAAAAAAGAGAGAGACAAATCAAAGAACAGACTCTTAACTATGGAGAACAAACTAATGGTTACCAGAGGGGAGGTAGGGTGGGGGTGGTTGAATTAAATAGATGAAGGGGATTAGGAGTATACCTATCATGACAAGCACCGGATGGTCAGGAATTGTGGAATCGCTATATTGTACACCCGACACTAATAAAACACTATATTTTTTAAAACAGTGGTATATATTTACAATAGACTATTAGCCATTAGGAAGAATAAAATCTTGCCATTTGCAAAATATGGATAGGTCTACAAAGTATAATGCTAAGTGAAATCAGTCAGTGGGAAAAAGACAAATGCCATATGGTTTCACTCATATGCGGAATTTAAGAAACAAAGAGACAAAGAAAAAGACAAACCAAAAAACAGACTCTTAACTACAGAGAACAAACTGGTAGTTACCAGAGGGAAGGTGGGCCAGGGAATGAATGAAATAGAAGAGGATGAAGAGTACACTTACAATGATGAGCACTGAGTAGTGTAGAATGTTCAATCACTAAACTGGACACCTGCAACTAATATAACGTTGTGTGTTAACTACACTGGCATTAAAAATATATTATCTGCTAATATTACTATTCCCTTCGTATGTGTGGTTTCTGTAGACCACTAGGACAGCAATGTGGAGAACCGCTTTGAAGGTATCAAGACCAATGGGAAAGAAATCTAATGGAGCCATAACTGAGACAAGAGAAAACAGGTAGGGATTAAGAAGAAAGAGTATGGTGGAAAATCATGCGTTCTATTTTGGACATGTTGAGATTAAGTTGCCTGCCTCATTTACTTTTTCTTCTTTCTCAGCAGTTTGTTCAGGTCAATTTTACCACTTTAAGACAAAACAAGAAATATGTAGAAGTTGAATTAGGATTACGTTTTGAAATAGAAACTGCAGAAACTAGAAGCCCAAGAATTTTCATTGTTTATTCAATGCTGACCTCTTCAGAGATGAGGCCCTGGAAGCCACATGCCTGTTATTATATTGACATGAGTCAATTTCATCAACTCACTGAGTTTGCGCTTAATTACTCAACGGAGCAGGGAGTTAGAGGTGCCTAACAGAAAGGGTTAAATGGAATCAAACCCAGGTAACACAAGAGGCCAACACAAATGTGACAGATTGTTCCTTTCATGATGTGTTTATCCTCTTTTACTGCTTCTAACACATGCCTATTCACACAACTCTGCCCCCTCACGGCTCCTGTCCCACTCAACACTCTCAACACCCTGCCTCTCGATCGTTCTCTTCCCTGGCCCAGCACCTCCAGCAGCTGCACAGAAGGGCGGGGACTATTCCTGATTCATGCTGATGTCCCTTCTTGCCAGAATAGCATAGCACACATCAGGTCTTTAATGTGTGCTTAGTGAAAAAGCAATAACTAATTGCATAAACCCATGTAAGGATGATAAGTACTTAATGACCTCGGGACTCAGAGTGGTTCTGAGGGTAAGATTAGGGTCACACAATAGGCAGTTTCTATTATTGAAGCCTCGATAGCTGTAAATACCATACATTATACCTGAATCTATGTGTGCAAGAAGCTATTACAGACATACGAAATTAATTTCAGTTTCATGCTTTAAACGTTTATTATTTTCCTAATAATTCAGTAAATGACACCGTAAAAAAGTTCTATTGACTGCACTGGCCCCAGAATGTGAATGAGACAGTTCTCAATAAATATTTAAGTGACTAATAAACAGATCCCTTTGTTTTTCTACCCAGAAACAGATATTTTTCTTTTCCATTTTCTTGGAGTGTGCCCACAAATAAACTATCCTATGGTAGAAGGAAAATTTTGTCTTTTTCCTCATTTTCCCCCAGTATGCTTAAAATAAAAGCATGGGGTATTGTAACAACTGCTGTGTTGACACAAGCATCGTTCCAAGACCACGTCACCTATTATTTTTAGAGTATATTTAAAAAACACATTAACAAAGTTAACTTATATTTCTGTTCTGTTGTAATGCCAAATGTAAATAATCCTCCCTATTAGGAAAAGTAGCAATTCTAATTGAAATCACTGTTATGACACAAGAATTAATTGAGCCTCTTCAGATAACTGTGCCACAGCTAACATCTTTGTCCATCTAGCAACCAGGAATCCTCATGGGCCAGCTCTTCTACACTTCACCAATACAGGGGGTAACCGATGTTGATAAAGACACGGAAGCACTGTAAGAAGCTGAACTATCATCTAAATCGCCAAAAGTGGGGCGCCTGGGTGGCACAGCGGTTAAGCGTCTGCCTTCAGCTCAGGGCGTGATCCCGGCGTTGTGGGATCGAGCCCCACATCAGGCTCCTCCGCTAGGAGCCTGCTTCTTCCTCTCCCACTCCCCCTGCCTGTGTTCCCTCTCTCGCTGGCTGTCTCTATCTCTGTCGAATAAATAAATAAAATCTTTTTAAAAAAAAAATCGCCAAAAGTACTTGCTGCCACCTTGCCGTGTAGCTTGATTTTGTTGAACTCTCATTTGGTAAAAAGTACTAATCTGCAAGGCAGTGTTTCTCAAACTCTGAGCTATTGACATTTTTTTTTTTTTTACTGAGAATTTTTTTTTATTAACATATAATGTCTTATTTGTTTCAGGGGTCTAGGTCTATGATTCATCTTACACGATACACAATACTCACCACAACATATACCCTCCCCAGTGTCCATCACCCAGCCACCCCACCTCCCCACCCCCTCCACTCCAGCAACCCTCAGTTTTTTTTTTTTAAGATTTTATTTATTTGTTTGACAGAGAGAGACACAGCAAGAGAGGGAACATGAGCAGGGGAAGTGGGAGAGGGAGAAGCAGGCTCTCCGCTGATCAGGGAGTCCGATGTGGGGCTCGATCCCAGGACCCTGGGATCATGACCTGAGCTGAAGGCAGATGCTTAATGGCTGAGACACCAGGAGCCCCCTTCAGTTTGTTTCTTGAGATTAAGAGTCTCTTATGGTTTGTCTCCCTGTCTGATTTCGTCCTGTTTCCTTTTTCCCCTCTCTTCCCCCATGATTATCTGCTTTGTTTCTCAAATTCCACGTATCAGTGAGATCGTATGATAATTGTCTTTCTCTGATTGACTTATTTCGCTTAGCATAATACCCTCTAGTTCCATCCACGTCGTTGCAAACAGCAAGATTTCATTTTTGACGGCTGCATAATAGTCCATCGTATATAGATACCACATCTTCCTTATCCATTCATCTGCTGATGGACATCTGGGCTCTCTCCATAGTTTGGCTGTTGTGGACGAGCTGTTGACATTTTAGACCAGACCACTCTTTGTTGTGCAGACTGTTCTCTGCATTGAAGGGTGTTTAGCAGCACCCCTGGACTTTACTCACTAAACGCTAATAGCACTCCTTCCTCCCGCCACCCTGACAATCGAAAAGGTCTCTAGACTTTGTCAACTGTACCTAAGGGGCAAAACTACCCCCAGTGGACAACCAGCTGCTGTAGGAAGTCTATGATGTGTGGCAACTCTTCAAGGTTCAAAATACGTAACAGTCCATTTACTTCCCAGCCATTCTGGATAAACGAGTAGTCTCTGTGTTATGCATTAATAACATTCCACTAACCAGTATATTAAATTAACCATAAATCCCATTTTCTTGTCAGAACAGGTGATAAACATAAATCCAAAGTATTTATTCTATTCATGATTCTATTCTATTACTCTATGAACTTAACCTTCTTACATTTTGGCAGCAACTTTTAGCAGTAAACTAGAAGAGAGAGTTCTGGTAAATTGCCTCCACTGCCCCAAATAAAAGCTGGGGGAGAAAGGGAGCCAAGGGACTTCACAACCATAGTTGCAGCCTTGTATATAATGTCCCCTTCACTTTTTCTTTCCCTCTTTGTAAGCAAGAATTTACAACTGCTATCAGGAAACCTTCAGAGTTTCTCCTGCTGTTGCTGAAATTCACATGAAGGAAAAAAAAAACATCTTAGCTCAAAATTAAAGTGGCAAAAATGAAATGCACAATTTAAGGGAATAAAGAAGACGTGAACATATAAACTAATATTATAAATCCAGTAAGACCAGTTCATGACTTTTTATTGGCTAACCCATTCCCCAGTATATACTGGAGCACAGAAATTAATTAAAGTTAGAATTCCTTTTTATTTAAACTTAAAAAGTGATTATTTGCATGTATTCCTCATTTTGTTTCATTTGACATTTCCTGAGCACCCACTAAGTGGCAGGCACTGGGCTAGGGACATTCACAGAGGTCGAGAGCATTTCTGCACATAGAGGCTCCACATGATGGCCTTCTGTAAGTGGAAACTGAAATCTATTGACCCATATTTGATATGTTTTAATTGTTCAGATGTTCTTTTTTTTTTTAAGATTTTATTTATTTATTTGACAGAGATAGAGACAGCCAGCGAGAGAGGGAACACAAGCAGGGGGAGTGGGAGAGGAAGAAGCAGGCTCCCAGCGGAGGAGCCTGATGTGGGGCTCGATCCCAGAACGCCGGGATCACGCCCTGAGCTGAAGGCAGACGCTTAACCGCTGTGCCACCCAGGTGCCCCTAATTGTTCAGATTTTCAAACACAGTATGTTTTTTGGGGAGGGATATGCCTATTTTTAAGCAAGGTCAACAACGAGAAAAGAGGGGAAAGAAAATGATATGTTTGGTAACATTTTATTAAACTGTAAAAATCCTTTTCTGAACAAGAAAGTGACAATCATGTCAGCGGTTAGCAAACTGAAAACACGACAAGTGATAAACATCAATAAATTGCTTAACAAAATGTTAGTGACTGATTACAATGTTGCTGTAAAACCAAAAAAGCCAGCTGACGTACAATAACATGTTAAAACGGAAAACCTCACTAACGAAAAGGGACAGTGCTGGAGAGTTCACTGGCTTTTGTGGAAAAAGTGTCACATACAAAACAATGCAAAAACATACACCACAGTTCACTGGAGAGCTAGAAATTTGGGGCACAAAAGCAAAATGTCAGAGCCGTTCTCTGCTAAGTAATTACAAAATAAATAGGTCACCTACCACCCCTGAAATTGTAAAGACTCTGTGGGTGGCATCCACACATAGGGTGAAAGAAAATAGTAGTAACGTTTGCATTTTCTCTACCCACTTAAGATTATCCAAGAGCAAGCAGTTAACTCCCACATATTTAGAGGTGGTTTGGTATATAAATGAATAATTTTGTAAGAATTCAGAAAGTCCTAGAAATGAAGAGCTTTGGAAGCAATCCATAAATTCCTCTTTAAAATTCAAACAACTCAGGGCACCTGGGTGGCTCAATTGGTTAAGGGTCTGCTTTTAGCTCAGGTCGGCTCAGGTCATGATCCTAGAGTCCTAGGATCGAGTCCCACGTCGGACTTCTTGCTCATTGGGGAGTCTGCTTCTCCCTCTCCCTCTGCTCCTCCCCATCCCTCTCTCTCCCTCTATCTCTGTCTCAAATAAATAAAATCTTTTTTTTTTTTAAGATTTTTTTTTTTTATTTGACAGAGATAGAGACAGCCAGCGAGAGAGGGAACACAAGCAGGGCGAGTGGGAGAGGAAGAAGCAGGCTCATAGCAGAGGAGCCTGATGTGGGGCTCGATCCCACAACGCCGGGATCACACCCTGAGCCGAAGGCAGACACTTAACCACTGTGCCACCCAGGCGCCCCTAAATAAAATCTTTTTAAAAAATAAATAAATAGAATTCAAATGACTCTCAGGTGTGCTCCTGGCACACCCCACCAAGGATGTATGACCAAGGCAACAGAAACACGTTTTTGGTTTATTATATAATTCAAGGCAACAGATAAGGCCTTCACTTGGGTGTGAATTTTATAGCAATAGAAAAAAATCTACTCCCACTATCTAAAATGACCATTTTCAAATGTTCTTTTTTAAACCCTGTCTTAAAGGAACCAGGTACGTTTGTATAACTCCAGTCTATGAGTTATCTCAACTATTTAGTATTCAAACAAAGCAACCACTATTCATGTTTCATACTTGTTGCCTTCCATTTCTCTCCTTCTACTGTTTCTCTGACGATTCTCTTACTGGAAATTAGTATTTCGGTCATTTCTCTTCACAACGTCATGGCCAAGTCAGGCTTTACATCGGAGAACACGTCTAGATGCTCTAAGTGTGCATTTAGTTCACAACACCAAGATGGAAAATGGGGTGTCAAAGCAATGAACAAACGAGAGGTAACTGTGCAGAGCTGAATTAAGTCTGAATCTGAAATCTACATAGATAAAATTTTCAACATGAAATAAAATTTGTATCACTTTTAATCCCAGGTGAACTTGCTGTTTAAAATAAATGATTTGGATGCATCTTCACAACAAGAAGTCACCTTAATCTGGATTTTCCCCAAGAATGCATTTAACATGAAAAATATTAAACTCTAATCAATTCTGTCTTGAGAAAGGCCCACATTTAACAATAAAACGAATATCCAGTGGTCACCATGAATATCTCCCCAACAACCATTTCACCTTTCTCCAAGTGTATATTAACCAGGCTCTATGGATATTGACCCTACCCCCCAACTTCTTGGGTGGTTTCTGATGGGTCTCAACCAGTGACTTCAATTTCATCAAATCCAACAGCTCCTTTACATAAAATTATGTAACACCCCCCACTCTATACGAAAATGAAATTCACAAATATAATTAGCTCATAAATTTCAAAAATCAAAATAATTCTCAAAATAAAACATAGAGTGGAATTTTTTAAATAATTTATAAAACAAATGTATTCCAATATGTAAATACTCAGGCATAATAATGCAGCCAAATGCCTAAACCTTCGCATGAAATCAGCATGAAATGAGACACCTACAAATGCAGGTCATAAGGTATACTGAACAGATAACTCAAATACAAAAGCAACATCCCAACTGTGATGTGATTTTTTTCAAATGGGTCAACAAATCTTGGAAAAATTCTGAACAAAGTACAATATTCTCACGATACACCCATAGCTACACTTCTGGAAAATTCAGTATATACGAAAATAGTGTCCCCAAACCACACTTCATGTTTAAACGTAAAACAGCTAAGTTCTAGCTTTGGATGACTGTATACAATTTTTCCCCTATATATTGTCCAGAAGCACATCCAAAAGTTATGCAAAATGGGGACAGTTCTTTGTGGTGCAGTCCAATCCTATGCACTGAAGGACTTCTAGCGTCCCTGGTCCTCGTCCACAAATCGTCAGTTTTGACTTCCCTTTCAGTGTGACAAGGCAACACTAATCAAAAGTCTCTACGCACACTTTTCCTTAAGTTTCCATGCACACACAAGTTGGTATCACTCCCTGTTAAGAATCTCTGGAAATACCTTTACCATGACAATTTGTTCAGGAATAAACGCGGAACCTGGGGCTAAGCAGTCAGCATGAAAATTCTCCTGGTTCTATCAAGGTCAACTCAATCAGCACAAAGCTCAGAACTTCTGATGGAAATTCTGGGACCCTTTCTCCTTTTGGACAGTGTGGGATGTGGATATGAAATCTGGAACTGGGTAAAACGGAATCACAGAGGAGGAAAAAACTAAGAGAAAGGCAGAAAAAAAGAGAGAGATTTAATCATCCTGGAAGCCTTATTTCAATTACATAAGCAAACAATTCACCTTTAATTCATAAGCCATATCAATCTTTGTTTCTCCATTACTTACAGATGGAAGTCCCTAGGTCTTCCCTTGCCCTCTAAGAATGCAACATGAGTCAGGGAAAAGAGCAAGATGTGGGGTCATGGAGGCAAGGATCTTGTATATCTGTTATAATACTGTGACCCTGGAGCATAGCATGGTGCCTGGCTGCCAATAAAATATTAACTAGTTGAGTGACTAAACAAGCATAGGACTGGACAAACATGTGGTACCATCTTCATAGCTTTGCTATTTACTACCTGAGATCACCCTGGGCAAACAGCCTCTCAGCTCCCTTACCTGTAAAAGGAGGACAATCCCTTCATCTTTATCTCACAATACCCTGCTCCTAGATAAGTATGCTTTAGCCACAGCAGCCTCCTTGCAAAACCTCAAACATCCCACTCTCTTTTCTGACTCGTGGCCTTTACGAAGATCATTTGCTCTGCTGGAGTGTTCTTTCCTCTTCCACTCATGCTTAGCGTAGCTTTTCCTGGTCCTTCATGATTCAATGTAAATGTCACCTCCTCCATGGGGTCTTCCCCGACAACCCTGTGGCCTGTCCATTGCTACCATATACTGTTAATTTCCGTTCCTGGCACTTTATCACAATCTATGTTAATTTTGCTTTTTGTTTCCTTATCTAGTCTCATTTTCACTAGAAAGTAAAGTTGATGAGGGCAGATAGCGTATCTATCTCGTTGCTCTGTCACCGACACCTAACAGAGTCATCAGTAACCAACTGTCAAATGAGTGGTCCCTCCTTCTCCAGCTCACCTCACACCACTCAAACTCTATAGTCTGTAGCCACCTGGACTTAAATTTTGAGTCCTCGAATACGCTTTTGCACATGCTATTCCTCCTGCCAGAAGTCGTATTCTCAGCTCCCAGCATTGCAACACTACCTACCTTTACCCCCCCATCCCATCACCCTTCACTTGCCCTATCAGGTCTTACCTTACACCATTCTTTTCCAGAAGACTTTCTCTGACCCAAAATACTATGCCCACTGCCATAATGCCCTATCATAATACCAATCACATGTACTATAATAATTATTTCATTATCTCTTTTCTCTGGTAAACTATAAGGTAAGGATTTTAACTGGGTCACAGCTACAGGCACATAGTAGGTGCTCAGCAAGAACTATTCCCTTCCCTCTTCTAATAAGATGGGTACTTAAATTTGAGGTTGGAAACAAGAGCCAATTGCCTGAAAACAGTTGCGGTTTTGTTGCTGTTGTTTTTTCCAAATGACCCAAGCAAAGCCACATTCTTAGCAAAATCTGACTTCTCTAACTTGCTATCAAGCAAAATGCCAGTTCTGAAGGACTGCAGAGTTCAATAAATTGCTCAGCACTCCAGTGACAGGAATCACAAGATTACCATCAGATTTATGATTTGGAAACTCAACTACTCAACAAAAGTAAAAATCTCTTCATCGCAAGGTTATAGAGCCAGCAGAGTGTTACTACTACAAGGTAAGAGAGACTTGGAAAATTCATCACATATATCAAGCAAAGGGTTCTTTGAAAATGAAAATAAACAGTAGGAAAAAAAAACTAATGAAAAATAGATTTTCTATATTATGGTAAAACAACCAAATTAAATAAGAAAATAAGCTTTCCTTTCAGAAAGCAGATTTAGAGGCTGATTTACCACCTCTGAATTATTCCACTTATGGGTATCATCAGCTCAATTAAGTTAATAACAAAGCTTGCATTCCACAATAAAGTGAAAATCAAAGCGCTATTAGAAAAGCTTATCTTTTGATTGGTCAGTAACTAGAGAATGAGGATTTACTTATTCTGTGATGGGAACTGATCGACAATGTACATCTCAGGAGAAGTCATATATGTATAGAAGGAATGCATGGCTTCTTACCCTGATTGACTTTTCTCTGCTTTCCATGTGTCTCAGGAGAAGGCGGGTCTTTTTCATGCTAGAGGCTTCATGATGAATGCTGATGAGATAATATTTGACTCCTCACTGCCGACACTTATTTTGCATGCAATTTTTCAACTTTGTTAAATTCACTGCCTTGCACGCACAGCAGTCTTTGTGGTATGATTCTTAGTTAGCAAGAGAACGTGTTTTTGTTTTTAAATTGTAGAGATTGTTATTAGGAGAAAAAGTATATTCCCTTTCATCAATTTAGAAGATCCAAGAATCTTCAAAGTTATTTTATTTAATACAGTGATCCACAAGTGTTATGAGTCATTTAATGTAAATATGGACACAAATGGGTTAGACAGAATCAAACCCAGAATCAGACAGAATGTGGCAGTTTTCATCTCCTTTGTGATTCTTCTGCCAAGTCTGATAACTTTCAAAGGCGGCCACCTCTTTTACCCTCTATGAAACTGTATCATTCCAATATTCAACAAATATAAATAGCAGAAGACAAACCTTTTCAGAATACGATTCCTACCCATACAGGTTTTGGAGGAACACTGCGCAGAAAAAACTTAACTATCGTCGTAATTCATGACAATAAGCATAAGCTATAGAGACCTCCTAAGCTTTTTCTGTAAACAGCATATACGCACAGAAGTTTATAATTAGCAGTGGTTGGGGAGTCAAAGACAGAAGATATTGACAGACTGAGAAATATAAGAAACCAGGATAACATCTTTTAACCACAAAGTGTTTTGTGGTTAAATATCTGTTAACAGAATTAGCAAGAATAGGCAAAAATTTCTTTTTTTTTTTTTTTTTGGAAAGGGGGGGTGCTAATTTAGAACATAGCCATTGGCTAAGTAAAGTTTTATAGAACAGTGGTTGGTAATGCTTTGGGCTTTGTGGGCCTCTTTGAGAATCTTACAATCTTCAATTTCTTATTCCCAGAAAAAAAAATAAGCATATGCACAAAATTTCAATAAAATCTGAGAGGATTTCCTGAGCCCCTCAAGTCTACCCTTGGAAATCCTCCTCCATTCCCCCAAAAGAAGCCTCTGCTTTGAAGAGGACCCTCACCTTAAATATGGGACCGAAACGTAAAGAAAACAAACAAACAAAAACATATGGTATTAGGAATTTGTCCTCAATACGGTTGTAGCTCTTTGGCCAGAAAAGCTCTTATTTCTCACTCCTGTCACCTATAGGACAGATGCACTGAGAAATGCCCTAACCATGGGCAAATAAGCCATGATCTACTGAATTTATATTGCAAGTGATCATATCTAAACTATTGAAGAATTGATGAGAACTAATACTTAGGAAGCACTTACATAAACTAAATCCTCCACAAGTTGTTATCATCTCTTATCAGAATGTACATTCCAAAGAACCGTGGGAGTTTGTTATTATGCCATCTTAGTCCAGTCAAGCCACTATGATGAAATACCAGAGACTGGGTGGTTTATGGACAACACAAATTTATTTCTCACAGCTCTGGAGGCTGGAAGGCTGAGATCAAGGTGCCAGAACCGTGAGACATTCAAATCAAGACATGTCAAGTCAAGACATCAAGCATGGCTGTGTTCTGATAAGAACTCTCCTCCTGTTCATAACGGTACCTTCTCACAGTGGTGGAAGAGCCTCTTTTATAAGGACACTAATCACAGCGCTCCAACCTCAAGATCTCATCACCTCCCAAAAGCCCGACCTTTTTTTTTTTTAAGATTTTATTTATTTATTTGAGAAAAAGAGAGAAAGTGAGACAGAGCACAAGGAGGGGAGGGGCAGAGGGAGAAGTAGACTCCCTCCCTGATGTGGGGATCTGATCCCAGGACCCCGGGATCATGACCTGAGCTGAAGGCAGATGCTTAACCAACTGAGCCACCCAGGGCTCTCAAAAAACTCCTAATACCTCTCCTTGGAGGTTAAATTTCAACATACGAATTTGGGGGAACCACAAACATTCAGCCCACAGCATTCACATTCAGACACAGTGGCTCCATGAGAGAGACAAACCAAGAAACAAACTCTTAACTATAGAGAACAAAAAGATGGTTGGGGAGGGGGCAGGGGAAGACGTGAAGGAGGTGATTAAAGAATACACTTATTATCATAATAAAATCAACGTCAGTGGCTCCTTGACGTTAAGTAAACTGCCCAAGATCACACTGCTAGTAGGTGCTGGAAACTGGATTCTAACTGATTAATTCCAAAACCCACATTCTATTATATACTATTTCCCCACCGCTAAGTTTACTGGCGTGGTCAACCGCAGTGCTTGGAATACAATCAGAGCCTAGGGCCTTCTTCTTGGAGCACATACCTAATCTAGTCAAAAGAATCCCAGCCCTTTATCACCACCTCTACCACAACCACCCGGCGTGAGCCATCATTATCTCCATATGGATTATTCTAACAGCCTCCTCACCAGTTTCCCAGCTCCCATCCTTCCCCCATACATTCTATTCTCAACCCAGCAGCCAAAGGGATCCTTTTAGAGCCTAAGTTAGAACACAGCATCACTCCTCTGCTCCAACCCTGCAGTCACTCCCCAACATAATAAGAACAAAAACAGCATGACTTAACAAAAGCCTCCAAGGTCCAACTCTAACAGGTCCCATTCCTGCCTCTCTGACTTCAGCTCAGATTTTGAGCTCTCTCCCTCTAGATTACTCCCATCTAGCTACACCGGCCTCCTTGATGTACCTCTTGACTTTTGCATGGCTTATTCCCTCTTCCCTCCCCGGACTCCCCACCACAAACTCCCACACATCTTTTAAGCCACGCTTTGCTTCAAGAACCACCTCCTCTGTGAGGTCTTCTCAGACCATGTGATTTAAATTTGCATACTAGGGCGCCTGGGTGGCTCATTAAGTTAAGCATCCAACTCTTGGTTTTGGCTCAGGTCATGATCTCAGGATTATAGCATCAAGCCCCCATCGGACTCCGCACTCAGCAGAGTCTGCTTGTCCCTCTCCTTCCCCTACCTGCTCTCTCTCGCAAAAAAATAAAATCTTAAAAAATGAAATTGCATACCAACTCCCACCCCAACATCCCTTACCCCCTCCACCCTTCTTTATTTTTCCCCATAGCACTTATTATCATTGGGCAGACTATTAATATTACTTGTTTGATTATGTTCTATTTTCTGCCCCCTATGAATATAAGTTTCATCAGAGCAAGAATTTTTGCCTAATAGTTTACTGTTGTAGCTCCAGTTCCCAGAACAAGGCCAGGCACACAGTAGGTGCACGATCAACATTTGATGAATGAATGAATGAGTAAGTGGTCACTGGCACTTCAAGTCTCAGTTGGCAGACCAACAGAAGACAGTGAATTGTAAGGTTTTCCAGAGCCTATTTGGATGATGGCCGCTGTGATAGGAGCTTGCCCTGCCACACTCCACTGCACGTCAATTAAATGCAGTCTTTGAGGGCATACGCAACGCTCAGCAAAGCTGGGCTTCCCCTGGTATAACCAAACATCTGCTCCGCATTCTCTTTTCAGTTCAGTGCACCATTTAAGACATCTAAAACAATGGAAACAGAAACATTCATTTTAATTTAAAATAACCTTTTTTCAGAAGAGGTGTGAGCTTTCCATTTTAAACAGGCTTGCCAACCGAATCCTTAATTCAATAATGAGTTCCACAAGAATTAATAGATTTCATGCTACCCAAAGACCAGCAATAGGGTAGGAAAAAAAAAAAAAGTAATTTCCATCCATCCTTGCCCATGAAGTAACTAGATACATAAAAAAAGAAATCTTATGATTTTATGAAGTGGTTAGATGTAGTCTAATGGTGAGGGGCATGGATAGGGAGATGGTCCCAAAGCTGGTTACTTATAATACCACTGTAGGAAGAGGTCTTATCAATCACTTGTTAAAAGGTGGGCTTGGGGAAAATAAGATAAATACAAATAAGTACACCAGTGTATTTTAATACTCCTGAAGAAACTAATAGTCACAGCGTAGTCATTATTATAATTACCCGGTGCTGTCACAACCAATACAGCCAGCACTGTAAACCGAGCACTCTTTACTGAACTACTAAGTGCTATAAAATTCTTAGGTATTTCATAGAATTCATTTCCCCCATTTAGGGACTGCAATTTACAAACAAGTGACATAAACTGAAACATTCTACCCCAGAGTATCAGCACTATAAGTTGTTCTTACTGGAAAAGCAAAATACAGTAGGCCCTCTTTATCAGCAGGAAATATATTCTAAGGTCCCCAGTGGATGCCCGAAACTGCAAATAGTACCAAATCCTGTATATACTAGGTTTTTTCCTATACATACATAGCTATGGTCAAGTTCAGTACATGAATTAGGCACAGTAAGAGATTAATAGAACAATTTTAACAATATACCATAATAAAATGTATGTGAATGTGTCCTCTCTCAAAATATCTTCCTTGGGGTGCCTGGGTGGCACAGCGGTTAAGCGTCTGCCTTCGGCTCAGGGCGTGATCCCGGCATTACGGGATCGAGCCCCACATCAGGCTCCTCCGCTATGAGCCTGCTTCTTCCTCTCCCACTCCCCCTGCTTATGTTCCCTCTCTCGCTGGCTGTCTCTATCTCTGTCGAATAAATAAATAAAATCTTAAATAAAAAAAAAAATATCTTCCTGTACTGTATTCACCCTTCTTCTTGCGGTGATATAAGATTTTAACAATGCTGCGTGATGAGATGAAGGGAAGTGAATGACACAGGCATGCTGATGTAGCATTAGGCCACTACTGACTTCTGACGGTGGCACAGACCATAGCTGACTGCAAGTAGGTGAAACCGCAGATAAGGGGGGAGGGAAGGGGCTACCGCACACAGCTTTATTACAGAGTATGCAGATGATGCTTACTAATTTATAGTTTACACATTGATTTAATATAGACTAAATATAACAATTTTAAAAAATCATTAATATGTCTTCTCCTGGTTGGGGATGGGAGAAGGAACACATAAACCAGTATCTATACCAGAGAAACACTCTCTCCAATTAGTAGGCTGTGTGGCCAATGACATACATCCTAGGAACAAGCATTGCTTGAAACCATAGCATGTCATAAAAAGACTAAGGAAGCTACACTTTGGGGAGAGGCTTTCTTATTCAAAAGTCGTAGCAAAGCAGAGCTGGAAGGGATCTAGCCCAATTTCCTCATTATACCAACAAGATAACTGAGGTCTGAATTGGAAAACTGACTTGCCCAGGGTCACACAATGACTAAACCAAGGCTCAAGACAGACTCAAGACCAAGTCTTCTAACCCCTAATCCAATCTTTTTTTTTTTTTTCCCCACTACATTGTGGGTACTTGATAAATAATGGTTTTCTTTTCTTTTAAGCAGTTGGGGGAAAGGCAAAGGGAGAGAGGACATTGTCATTTATTATTGTTTATTTGTATTTTTAATATAAAGACTTTAGAAAGACAATACCAGAGCAGCAATGTGTATCTTATTTCCCCAGAGCATGATGTGCTCTTGGGTAAATGTGTTTTATGAAGAGATTTGTCCTGGGAACTTGGCACATTTTACTGTAAATATTTTAGCAGTTTCCTTTTATTTAGTTGTAGGATTAAATTTTTATCCTAGCCTCCCTAGATCAATGTCTGCAGATTATCAGTGGTTTTGTGAGGGAGTCCCTGAACAGGGATGATGGCTTTCCTCATTAAAGAATGTTATGGTGGATATTCAAAGGACTTTCTCCTGCCCAACAAGAAAGAACATCTTCAGATAGTGGCTTTTTCAGCTTCCCCCCAGCTATAGAAAACTACCTTTCTGGAGCTCAAGCCTCCGGTACCACCCAAATCTGGTGTCCAAGCAAAGGGCGGGGGGAGTATAAACTTGGACAGTCTGGCTAATGCGGGGCAAATACGAGGGACAATAATTACCTCAGAGCTCACGGCCAAGAGGAGCAAGGCTTTGTTGGACCTCTTCTCCATCCACCCCATCCTGCTTCCTCCTCCTTCCCTTCACATGCACTTGATTCCAAATAATTATCTTGTACCCCAAGCTCTACCCCAATGTCTGCTTCCAGTCAATCCAACCTACAACAAATGTTTCCTTTGTTTCCCAAGCAGACACCATAATCAGAGGCATTCGGCCAACCTAGAATGATGCACAGAGTTCACACTACAATTAACTTTCCCGGTGCTGACTTTACTACTGTCAGAAATAGGTTATTTCCCATAGGAACAGGAAAATTTGAGAGACTACCTGATCAAAAACTATAGGCATTGCTCACTGCAGATCAAAAAGTTAGCCATGAGGCTGAGTGAAAAGAACCTGGACTGTAGAGAGAACAGATGGGCTGCTGGTGGTGGGGATACCAGGGAAAGACCCCCTGTTCCCATTTCATCATGAACCAGCCTCTCTGGGCAAGGCGCTGTACTGGGTTCTTTATATATGCTTTCTCTGTAAGTTCTCACAACCACCCTCTGCTCTGAGGTAACTTCTGTTATCCCTGTTTTTCAGTTTTGGAACAGTCTCAGGCTAAATAAATTGTTCGAGGTCACTAACCTGATCACAGTCACCTGAAATTCCTTTGACAATGAACAACGTTCTTCATTCCATCACAGAAGACAGATTTAAAGCCTCTAAGCATCTCTGGAGTTGGAAAGGTCAGAAAGAATGGTGGCAGAGTTCAGGAGGTTGCATGTTCCGTGCAGCCTGACCAGACACGGGGGCTTACCTCAGCTAATGGGGATGCTTTTCTCTAATGTGGTTCAAGGTCGTTGGTGTCTGCCTGGAAGGCTCCAGTTCCTGGCCCTGTTAGCTGGGCTCTCCTCAGCCTCAACCTTCAGAGGCTTTACCTGAAATCTTCCATGGCTCTGCTCCCTGCTTTGAGAATACACCTCACACTTGGCTTCTCACTGTATTCAAACAAAGAACTTTGCCTGGCCCTCTGGCTGCTATTTTAATGTTTAAATTTTAATGTATGTTGCAGTTTAATGGTTTTGTCTTTTTTAGTCAGTAATCTTTTGACTTGGCTTCATATTGTTTTTTGCTTTTTAAAAACTTTTAAAATGTAAACAGTAAGAGACAATGCAAGCAAAGCAATTATGAGGAGAGTCATGCCCCCAACAGGGGAAACTAAATGCTTGCTTCCTTGCTTTTTTTTTTTTGCTTTTTTTTTTTTTTTTTTTTTTTGAGAGGGAGGTGGGGGTAGAGGGAGAGAGAAAGAATTTTAAGCGGGTTCCATGCCCACCACAGAGCCTGACAGGAGGCTCGATTCCAGAACCCTGAGATCATGACCTTAGCTGAAATCAAGAGAGTCAGACACTTAACCAGTTGAGCCACCCAGGCACCCCTGAATACTTATTTTCTATGGTTAGCTCTGCACAGGCCTTTCCTAGTTCTCTAAGTGGGACTCCCAGGCAAACCTCAATAAACACTTGACTCAGTCTAGTAAGAAAGATTGACAAAGTCATGCTCATCACGGACCCTAGTAACTTAGGAAACTCATAAACTAGATTTTCCTACGAATTGCTTTGAAACTGGCCTTCACAGATGATTGCTGTTTTTGTTATCAACTATTTATTGAGTGCCATGAATGCCCAGCTCCCCATGTTATCCATCCAACAGGGGAAGCATTTTTATCCGCATGTATACTAGCTACTGGTAGGTATTATTTCTTTTATAAAAAAAATAAATAAATGGGGGCTCATGAAGGTTAAGTAACTTGCCACTTTATGAGCTTGTGATTTTAGAGAAGCAATTTCACTTATCTGAGCCAGTTCTCACATGTGTAAAATGGGAAAATAACTACCAGAGCCTAGTACAGTGCCCACTCCCCTCGTGCTCTGCCAGGCACTAGGTCCCCGATTAGCATTTGTTGAATGAATGAATGTCCTATGAGCCGAATGTGAGGAGACTTAGACATACTATATGAAAACCGACAAGGACATTCTAGGTGGCTCCAGTGTTGATAGCCAGAGTCACATGTTGGTCAACAGCAGGCCAGAAATTCCAACTTTGTCTCTCATTCTCCAAATGCCTAAATTCCTTTCACGGCACTAACTGAAGACGTGCCACAACAAAAATGCATAGTGTCTCCCATGTATAACTACCCAATACTGATCAATATTCCAGAGCGTCTGAGGAGTAGGAGAAAAGCTCTACCCAAGTCAGAGCTGTCAATAAAATTCCTCAGCTCTATCTCAAGTTCCCTGTGACAATTTCTGGAAGAAGGTACAAGTCTCTAATTAAATATTAGAGTCCCCTTTAAATTTAGGTGGATTCTTAAAGAAAGCCAATTAAACAGATCCAACCTTTTGTCAAGGCAGAGCGCCTGAGGTAATTTTTTTTAAATAGTTATTTACTGAATTGTTAACTATTCTCCAGGCAACGTTTTAACCACTTCATGTGGATTAATCTCTTTAACCCTTATGACAACCCCATTATGTAAGTCCCATGAGCATCCCCATTTTCCCGGGCAGAAAAGTGAAGCACACAGAGGTCAAGGACCGTGCTCTGTTATACTGTCAATAAGGGCTAACCAGAGACTGAAACCAGGCATTCTGGTGACAGAAACCATGACGCTACACAATCCCTTTGTGTCTACCATCAGACTCCTTTGCTTTTTTGACAGAAACCTAAGAAGCGGCTAGGTTTAAAATTGTGCCTAACTAGGGGCGCCTGGGTGGCTCAGTTGTTGACCGTCTGCCTTCGGCTCAGGGCGTGATCCCAGGGTCCTGGGATCAAGCCCGACGTGGAGCTCCCTGCTCCGCGGGAAGCCTGCTTCTCCCTCTCCCACTCCCCTTGCTTGTTCCCTCTCTCGCTGTCTCTGTCAAATAAACAAAACCTTAGGAAAAAAAAAAAAAAGTTGTGCCTAACAAGGTTTTTCAACACAGAGGTGACTACAATGTGTGTTACCGCCCACCCTCCTCCCACATAATCCTATTCATCCTCTGACACTCACAGCCTTCTTTCCTTCCCTGAAAATATTCAGCCCCGTTCACAGAAGACTGTCCCATACATGACTAGTCATCTAAAGAAAGTCTCCTGCCCCCCAGTGTTCACAGCAGTAATGTCCACAATAGCCAAACTACAGAAAGAGCCCAGATGTCCATCGACAGATGAACGGATAAAGAAGATGTGGTGTGTGTGTGTGTGTGTGTGTGTGTGTGTGTGTGTATTATGGAATATTACTCAGCCATCAAAAGAAGGAAACCTTGCTATTTATAACAACGTGGATGGAACCAGAGGGTATTATCCTAAGCGAAGTCAGTCAGAGAAAGATAAATACCATATGATTCCACTCACGTGTGGAATTTAAGAAACAAAACAAATGAACATAGGGGAAGAGAAGGAGAAATAAAATAAGATAAAAACAGAGAGGGAGGCAAACCATAAGAGACTCTTGACTACAGGAACAGAGTTGCTAGAGTGGAGGTGGGCGGGGGGATGGGGTAACTGGGTAGTGGGCATTAAGAAGGGCACTTGCTGTGATGAGCACTGGGTGTTATATGCAATTGATGAATCACTAAACTCTCCCCAGAACGTATAATACACTAGATGTTAACTAATTGAATTTAAATTAAAATAATAATATCAATAAAGTCTCCTAACTGCATTTGAAAAATACCAGCTATTGTTAAAGGCATGTTTGACCTTCTATAAAGCCAAGTGATCAGTATACAGAGTTTAGACCTCACAGCTAATCAAATAAGGGGATTTTTTCACCTGCTGAACTCAAAGGAACTGACCAGTCCAAAGACTACCTGACTAGGAACTGTTTTCATCTGTAAATGTTTTTTTAAATTTCTGTTCAGGGTAACATCCCTAGAGCTACCACACTATACAACTCCAGCATATGCCATTCACGTAATCTACGTGAAGGGAGCTGCCTGGATTGGTGCAGTGCACAACCTGAACCACTGTGAGCAGCAATGCTGACACATCTTATGGCAATCTAATAACAATTTTCTCTGCCTCTACCCACAATCTTATTCATCAAGTCTCCTCTTGATGGTCTCTGTCTCTTCAAGAACTTTAGTCAAATTATCCTTTAAAGTTCAAAAACTCCCTTGTGTTTACCATGTAGATGACAGTTGTTTTTCTTTCTTGTGGCAGACAAAAAGAATTAGCACACTGTTACTGTCGCCTATTGTTCTTAAATGTGTGTCCTTCTCTAGAAGGTATATTTCAACATATAGAGAGAAGGAGGTGTTAGCCAAGTGCCTGTAAGAAACATCTCTGTCCACGATTATGTTCAATATGAACACGCCAGCTTCGTGTTTATTGTGGCTACTAAAAAGCGCGAAGAGGCCTGCTTCTGGAAGCACTTCAGGTGAGGCATACAACTGTGACTGAATATTGTTGCCGCCAATCACTTCTATTCAGGGGAACTCTGTTCTGTTCAGAACAGAACTCAACAACAACAACAACAACAAAAGGAAAGGTCCAGATCTGGTCGAACATCTGTAGAAAAACAAAATTAAAAAAAGAATATACAAGGAGAACTTGTGGTAATACATAAATGTTGTGTGATATTGTTTTCGATATAGAACAAAGAAGCAGGGGCGCCTGGGTAGTGCAGTCGTTGGGCGTCTGCCTTTGGCCCAGGGCGTGATCTCGTTCTGGGATCGAGCCCCACATCAGGCTCCTCCGCTGGGAGCCTGCTTCTTCCTCTCCCACTCCCCCTGCTTGTGTTCCCTCTCTCGCTGGCTGTCTGTCAAATAAATAAATAAAATCTTTAAAAAATAAAAAAAAAGAACAAAGAAGCAGAAAAATGACCCTTTACTGATTTACCTCCCTCAGTGTCCTGGATTTTTCTTTTTCTTAACTTAAAATACACATTAAGAGTACCCTGAAAGGGGACAGCCCACATACTCGGTGTCATTTAAAGCAACATCCCAGACCCTAAAGCAGAACCCTATCTATACCGGATGTCACAGGACGCCGCCTCCCCGTGGGCTGGCGGGTTTTTCATGAAGCCACTGCCCTCTCAGGATGGGCTGGGGAAGGAGACCTATTTTCTCATTTCATAAAGAAATTGGTCTGGCAGTTATGCCTCAGCCAGAGGGACTTGGCCTTGATGTCCAACCTGGAAGTGTCAGTCAATCACAACTACCTGTAACCATTTCTTTAAAGGCCTCTCCTCAGCAGGGTATAAGCACGAAGCTGGGTTTTTTCTCTCCAAAGCCTCCGAAGTGGCTCCTCCCTCGCCCGGTACACCAGGTCACGTAACAGTGTCCGGGGCACGCTCCGTGACTTCCTAGCCGCCTTTCGGCTTTAATGGTTTGTGCGGTCTGATGTCCAAGCCCCTCTCAGACGTGAAGCTTTCCCTCTCCCGACACTGCTCAGTCTGTGGTAAGGGGACCTGGAGGGAGTGGCGGAAATTACTGTCTTTCATTTGTCTTCCTTCTCTACCAGAGTGACCATCAGTGTGCTCCCTCTAGGACATCCTCCTCGCCTACTGAATCTCTCTCCCTTTTCAGAGGAAAGGCTCCAGGGTCTCTTCCCCGAACGGCATCACTGGCTCCCACTGGCTGGGAGCCCAATCTGGAGGAAATGCACAACCCCTCACTCTCTCATGAGGCCCACATGGGACTTCTTCAGCTGACTCTGCAGGTGTCCCCACTGTCCCTTGACATGAGGACATCTAGTTCCAGCCTGACCTGCTCTCAATGCCTACCCATAAGTGGTATGCCCCTCACAGTCTGTGGGGTCGGGGAGACAGCTTAAGCCCAGCCATCTATGAGACCAGTGAGAACTTTGTGCTTCCTCCTTGCCATGCCAAATGGTGGAGATGCAGGCTATCTCCCCCCCCGCTCTATCTCACTCCAGCTCTCCCTTCCCCCTCCCCCGTTGAGGTAAGCAGAGAGTCGCCCAGGTCCTTTGCCATATCGAACGTCTCTCCTGCAGTGACGTTCGCCTTCTTGCAGACACCCTCAGTTCCTAAGAAGTATTCTCTCAGATACCCCCTCATGTCATCTGGAGAAGCCGAAGCTCCCTCCTTCTGCTTGGCGTCCTTCCCCCACCCAAGATCACAGCGCGGCGCTCTGAAGGCTGCCATTCTGCGTGCCTGCAAGTCTCCCCCTTCTCTCACCCCATCTTCTTTTATACTCTAGAATTGGGGGCTAGGGGTTAGCCTCATGGTTGAAGGTAGCAAGGCTTTTCTGCCTCTTAGCCTGAGTGAAGTGTGAAGCTCCCAATTATGGTGGCAGCTTTCTTAAGAATGGGAGGTTTAACCTCTCTGTCCCTAGCTTTGAGATCTAGTCTCCATAACCCAGGCAATAGAAAAAGTGCCCCCCAACATCCTGTTACATGCAGAAACATCACCCAAGGCTTTAGGAAGCAAAAGGCTGCCTTTTCGATGATCCTGAGAGCTCTCTGGAATACCTCTGATAAAGACTAAAAACTTTTAGGACGTGACAAGATTTAAAAAATCAAATGCAGACTCTGACCTGATAATGTCTTCTGGGAGTTTTAAAATGATTTGTTTATACTGAGCCTGAGATCTAGACAGTGATTCTCTTCTGCCCCAGTTTGGGTCCTTTATTAAAATATGACCACCAGGCAATGTAGAGACAAGAGGGGTTTAGCTCATCAATCCTGGGTTACATTAAAAGGGACATTTTTTGGGGCGCCTGGGTGGCACAGCGGTTAAGTGTCTGCCTTCGGCTCAGGGCGTGATCCCGGCATTCTGGGATCGAGTCCCACATCAGGCTCCTCCGCTGGGAGCCTGCTTCTTCCTCTCCCGCTCCCCCTGCTTGTGTTCCCTCTCTCGCTGGCTATCTCTATCTCTGTCAAATAAATAAATAAAATCTTTTAAAAAAAATAAATAAATAAATAAAAGGGACATTTTTCTTAGTTACTCAATATAACTAATTAGAAGTCATTCCTTCTAGTGACAGTATGACCCCTTTCCCAATAAAAGAAGATCATATATATTGTAATATATATGTTGGGCACCCCTTTTCGAGGTGTTCATGGATTTTTTTTTAAACATCCCAACCGTATGGTCTTTCAAAATTTTCTATTTCTTATGATCCCATTACCTGATATTATCATCTTAGGATCACATAGAATTCTTTTCTAGACCATGCCTCACCGGTGCACTCCAGCCTGATCCTGAGCTGACACTTGGCACAGATTTACAGAATTTGTTAATGTAACATTTGCTTTTGATTCCAAGACAAACACATTCATGAACCCACTATGGGTTCCTGATATAAATCCCAGTAATATTCCTTCAGTTTCTTTACTGTAATTTGTTAAGAATCAATGTGGATAGAAAGTAGCTTTTTAGAATTAAAGTACAAACATTGGAAAATATGGAATAACACATAGATGTAGGTGATTTTCTAAAGTTTTGGGGAAGAGGTTTTCAAACTGGGTTCTACAGAGCCCTGGGATGGCACTGAGGTATCTTAGGAACCTTCATGGAGGTAAAAAATTCCAGAGTGTGGCTCTTCCAGGGCTCTCCCCCCTCACATATTGTCAGCCCAAGTAGATAAGATTTCACCTGCTTTTTATAGTAAGCTTAAGATTTTGTATAGGGGGAAACATGGTTTTGCTACCAAAAAATAAACATTTTCGTTATGAATTTGTTTAAAGAAACTCAATATATATCCTCTTGGCTGATCAAGTAAGAATAAAAGCTTCCTGAAGGAACTGGACTTTTTACCAGTCACTATCGTAAGAAACAGAATGTTAATAACTATGCCAAAACGCAACCATTATTTCTAAGAATCACTCTTCTGTGTTCAGCTATACAAATAGCTTCTTTCAACTCTCACTCAGCCACAGAAATGCCTTTACTAAACCATAATTTAATATTATGCCTTGGCCTTTATCAGGGTCGATATAAGGAAGAGCAGTATGACAAACACTTCTGCCTTGTTTGTGAAATTGCTGTTGAAGATATTGTCCGTGTCCCTTATATGAAGACACATGCAATGAACTCCCCTTAGAGCTAAGGGCTAGAAAAATCTTCTATATATATTTTTTTAAGATACCAAGGAACTTGTAATTTGGTTTGCCTTTAGCTGCCAGTAAACTCAAACTGAAATTTAGTGTTTAAAGGCACAGCGTCAGGGGAAAAAAAAAAAAGGCACAGGGTCGGGGAGGACCTATATTCAAGATGCTATGTTTTCTGACCCAATTATCAAATATCACCCAGCTTTCCAGCAATTCAGCCAATGTTAATGGAGCACTCAGGTGCCAAGCACTGTAGTAAGTATCAATGGCACAAAAAATTATTAAAACATGATGCTTTCCCTAAAATAGATCGCAGTTAAGTGGTTCTTGTTCTTTTATTTTTATAAACTGTTTATCTACCTTTATTTGTAACCCGCCCATATTTTGAAAACAGGTACGGTATTACAGGTAAGTAAATTGAATTAGCATGTTATGGGACGAGAAGGCACAGACTTCAATTTGCCTAGAGGGGCAGATAACGGACATTATATTCTTCTCTCTTCGCTTCCTAAATCATCTTCCAGACTGAAACTCTCTTCCAACCCATCCTACGAGCATCAGATTAATTCTCCTAAGAGGCTTTTTTTTGATCATATCACTCAGCCACTCAAAAATATTAACTGCTACCCCATACACATTTTCCTCAAAATCAACAAACAGTATCAAGTCAGAAGCAGCCTTGGCACCAAGAATAGGGAACCTGCCTAAATGCTTCATCCTCCCTATGTGCCGACGACTGGATGGGACTGAGTAACACATTTCTAGAAGGAAATAGGCACATTCAAGTGCTGAAGGCCTTACTTAAAAAGAAAAAAAAAAAAGTCACAACAGATACCTGTGTACTTACACCTAAAACCAACTTATTTTTTATCCATTTGGGATCTTATATAAGTTATTTACTTTTTTCACAGGTTTGCTCCCACTCCTATCACCACCACACCCAAGGGGGAGGGGAGGACCGATTGGCAGTTTCTCATTTGTAGTTTTAAATGTGTCCAAAATCTGGCTTCTGGAGCCAGAGGGGTTCCAAGAAGTCCCTTGACATACAGAGTGGTTTCCTTCTTTTAGGCAAGGAAAGGCATTCCTTTCACCCTTTACAAATCCAACCACTTGAGCGAACTAAGGTCCAAGGGCGCCCAGCCAATCAGCACCTAGCCTACTCCTTTCAGCTTCCTCCCACCGTGTCTCTATGAAGCAGAAAGGCTGCCGGTGAGCCCGTGCTGATGGCATTCCGTGGTGACTGTCCACGCGAATCAGCAAATTCCTCCTGCCAACTTCTTGCTGTTTAGTTCTTAGTTGAAAGTCTACACAGAGAAAGACAGCATTCCTAGATTTTGTTACTTGCAGAGAAGCCCAAGATGTGTTCTCTATAGAGAGGAGACCTTCTTTAAATGCAGAAGATGGTCCAGAATGACAATATATAGGGCCCGTTTGCAATATCTGAAGTGTGTATATTTATTTAGTGTCCTAAAGACTGGACACTTTATAAGACTTCAGTAGCAATTTCATAATGCAATTATATATTGTCACAGAAAAGAACCTTTAGCCAGTTTACTCCGATTTCAACTGTAACTTTCCCACTTTCCTAGCCAGAAAGTGTTCATAAGCTAATTTCTTTCTCCTCCAGATTTATTTATCTTGTACATAGAATAGAAATCTCTATTTCTACACACCCTGGAGTCCAACAGGGCCTCTATGCCGTGCATTAAAATAGACTCTATTATTTAGTGAAGTGTATTTACGGGGTTAGGAACACTAACAAGACTCTAGAAATAAATTCTTCAGTTATGTTTCATTTAGTTATCAGATACAGTTACCCAGTGAACTAGTGAAACAAAGTGATGGTAGCCTTTAGATGTTTGTGTTTCTGGAGAGCAATAGGAAACATAATACAAGGCTGCAGTGCAAAATATTTTCAATAAAGCAGACATTTCTGATTTAGTACATTCCTCTGGAACAGCAGGCCTACCCGTATAATACACAGCAGAATGATATTGCTTTGGAAAATGTGCAAACACCTTACACTGCAGTCAACTATATCTAGAGAAAAAAAGATGAGGTCTGGAAGATTTTTCTTGCCACACTCATTAGAGAGCATTTTTTAATTACATTCACATTCCCAGATTACTGATTTGTACACACAGGGAACAATGTAGAAAGAAAAAAAAAAAAAGCCTAAAGTGGATATGATTTGCTATAAGCTACTGGGGAAACTGAACTTACTGTCCGTGTGTAAGGACACAGATAAAGCAGCTTAGGAGTACAAAGACAGCACCCCCCCCCCCCCCGCCCTCAGGTAGCTGAGGCATCCTGATACCCCTCAAGCTTGGGAATTCACTCTTGACCCAAATGATAGGAAATGTGACAACTCATTCAATGTTGAGAAATTTACTTATTGATTGATTGATTACCTGTAGCATAAAGATGTCCCAAGTTCTCTGCAAACTTGGAACCCACAATTGTCTAGCCCAGATCTGAAAGGATAGATATAAACATTCTAACAGTGTTCTCCTGTTTAAAGATCTGTGTTATGCTGTTCTGAAATTCAGGGTCACTCTCCCATAGAAGTGAGGCATAGAGCCCTGATGGGGGCAGTGAATAATTTCAGGCTATTTGTACACAGCTGCAGCTACTTGCATGGGTAATTGCTTTTGCCCAAATCACCAGCATAATTGTGGCTCTAAAGACATAGATTTAAAAGCCATTGAAGTGTCAAATTATATTACAACAATAGAGCCAGTTCTCCAGAAAATATTCATGTTTTAATTTTCATCAAGCTCCAAGAATGTGTTGAACCCTTGCTATAGGGCAAAAATGCCAAAGTGTTGTGATATGTTGATGTCCAGCAGGATAAACAGAAGAGGTTTGCTAACTGCATATACGATAGTAAGAACCTGTCAGTAATCCTGGTATCGCCATCTCTCCCAGTGCTTGGCTTTCAATAATGTTTTTAATGAATGAACACAACATCTAATTTCTACAATTTAAATTGGAAATTCGGGATTTGAAGGTACCAGCGATGGCTCTTCTGAGAGGTGCCTGTGGTGGCTGTCCAAGGCAGAGTGATGACTACAACAAAAATTGATTTGTCTGTTACGTCTGGCCTATGTTTAGCACGCTGACCCCTCACCTATCACATCCTATTATTTTCTCAGGTGAACAGGAACATCAGTCCCTGCTCTGGAAAAAATTCCAATCTAATTAGACAACATTTCTGAGAAAAACAATAACCAATATGCTAAATCAATTGTGTGCTAAAAATATATTAATATTCCCCGTTGCAGTGATTTGACTAAGCATATACAGCACATAAAGGGCAATCTTTGGGACGTGAATGTAAGTCTTTATATTGTATCTGTATCCTATATGCTTTTTCACTATGTTACATTTATTTGTTTGTATCAGTAACGGACCCCGCGCAGATAAATAGCTGTGGTGGTTGACCTCCCAAGTCCAAGGGTATAGAGGTGCTAGAGCTGGTGTGGTGATTTAAGGATGCCAGGGTCATGGTCACGACAGCTCTCGTGGTTTTCCCTCTGGTCCCAGGAAATCTGTGACTGCTCTAACAATTTTATCTGTGATGAAACAAATGTGGAGGAGAATGGAGCAGAGGTGTTAAGAGAAGGGAAGAAGCTCTCCACATCCATGAAAGACTTTCACGGATAGTCCTTTGGTTACAATTGTGTCACATGCCACAGGTAGCAAGGGAGAATAGGAAGTATACATTTTTTTAGGCTAGACACATTTCCAGTCCTGTCAAAACCGGAGTTATATTAGTAAAGAAGGGCAGAACGGAATGAATAGGTAACTAGCACGGTCTGCCTCAAGAGACTTTCCAGAGCTGATGTTAAGAATTATATGAGGAGGGGCGCCTGGGTGGCACAGTGGTTGGGCGTCTGCCTTCGGCTCAGGGCGTGATCCCGGCGATCTGGGATCGAGCCCCACATCAGGCTCTTCCGATATGAGCCTGCTTCTTCCTCTCCCACTCCCCCTGCTTGTGTTCCCTCTCTCGCTGGCTGTCTCTGTCTCTGTCGAATAAATAAATAAAATCTTTAAAAAAAAAAAAAAAAAAAAAAAAAAAAAAGAATTATATGAGGAGGGGCGCCTGGGTGGCACAGTGGTTAAGCGTCTGCCTTCGGCTCAGGGCGTGATCCCGGCGTTGTGGGATCGAGCCCCACATCAGGCTCTTCCGCTATGAGCCTGCTTCTTCCTCTCCCACTCCCCCTGCTTGTGTTCCCTCTCTCGCTGGCTGTGTCTATCTCTGTCAAATAAATAAATAAAATCTTTAAAAAAAAAAAAAAGAATTATATGAGGAAAAAAAAAGGGATTATATGAGAGAATACAATTGAAAGTGTTTTATTAACCACAAAGTTGATTTTTTAAGTTCAATAAATGTGATACTATTTTCATGTACATACAGCATCATGAAAAAAAGCCTTTAAGATAACATACATATTTTAACTAATATATAGGCATATTACCTAGTATATAGTATATTAGATTTCACACATTTACACCTAGGAAATGGAAAGGATGAATTTATTTTCCTTGTGTATTTGAGACATTATAAGTTAAAAACATGTAAAAAAAATAGGTGCTAAATTAAAAAGATATGGTCTATGATATCAAGGCAAAGTACAAAAGGTTTTGACTTCTTCTTTAAGTATATCATTTACCTTTGATGACTCAATTTTTTTGTCTAAAAATGAGGTATCGGGATGCCTGGGTGGCTCAGTCAGTTAAGCGACTGCCTTTAGCTCAGGTCATGATCCCAGGGTCCTCAGATCAAGCCCCACATCAGGCTCTCTGCTCAGTGGGAAGCCTGCTTCTCCCTGCCCCCCTGCCTGCCACACCCCTTCTCTCTGACAAATAAATAAAATCTTTTAAATAAATAAAAACAAAAACAAAAATAAAAATAAAGATGAGACATATATTAGAGAACAAACAGATGGTTATCAGACGGCAGGTGGGTTGAGGGATGGGTGAAATAGGTCTGGGGGATCAAGAACACACTTACTATGATGAGCACTGAGTAATGTATAGAATTGATGAATCCCTATGTTGTACACTGGAAACTGAGAACACTGTATGTTAACGATACTGGAATTAAAACTAAAAATAATAAAATTAAAATGGGGTATATATGCCTTTCCCTCATTTACATTTAATAAATAATAAATAATTTTATTTAATAAATTTAATAAATAATAATAAATTTAAATTTAATACATAATAACCTGTTTAATAAAATTAAACAGTAATTATTCAGTTTGTAAATTAAAATGGCTTGAAGCACTACCCTCGCCTTCAAAAAAAATAAATAAAAGGAAGGACAACGACAAAAAAAATTTCACCACAGAATTTTAAATAATTTATCCTCTCTATCCAAGAACATGATACTGAATTTTTTTTTGTTCAAGAAGTCTATTAATTTTTTCAGATCCTAGAAAATGGTTTGAGAAAAGGATGTTTTTTAAAATAAAAAAGTCAATGCGGGAAAGAAGAAATTAGGAAAATATTCTGTCTCAGTGACAATATAATTACAGCACCCTGCGAAGCAGTTGGCACAGTAACGTGATTTTTATTGAAGATCAGAGCATAGATAGGCCTTAAAATGCAATTTGAACATGCATGATGTTAAAGTCGTTAGTGATATCAAGGAGCACATTGTTTGGAAAGCCTTAGAAAACACCTTTCCTACCCCTACACTTACGGGGTACACCGCGGCCAGCAGGACCTCTGCAGTCAACCCTCCCTCCCCCATTACATCTCTGCCTTCCTGAATCACACCAGTTCACCCCACCACCTCAGGGCTTTGGCACTTGCTGTCACGTCCTCAATTTTCCACACGACTGTCTCCCTCTCATCATTCCACGGCTGATTCAAATGTTACCTCTGTAGAGCTGTCTTCTCTGAATATCTTAAGTAACTGTCTCCCTCCAGCCCTTCCCACCCTGAGAGAGTCACTCACCATCACCTTGCTCCTGTTTCTTCATAGCATTTACAATTATCGGACATATTTTATTTGGTTTATTTGTTTATCCCATGCCTCCCCACGAGGCTAGAATATGAGCTCCACAGAAACCAGGGCACTGTCTGCCTTGTTTATAGCTCTATCTCCAGTAGCTAGAACAGGCTTCATCACAAAGTAAGTGCTCCATAAATATCTGTTGAGTGGGGGAAAAAATTATATATCCAGTGGCTCTGATGGTCTGGTAGGTTAAATCGTGTTCCCTATAAACTTTCTGAAAAAAAATCAATACCTTTATGGTTTATCCCAAATAAGTTATTTATTTTTTTTTAAAGATTTTTTTTATTTGACAGAGAGAGAGACAGCCAGTGAGAGAGGGAACACAAGCAGGGGGAGTGGGAGAGGAAGAAGCAGGCTCATAGTGGAGCCTGATGTGGGGCTCGATCCCATAACACCGGGATCACGCCCTGAGCCGAAGGCAGACGCCCAACCGCTGTGCCACCCAGGCGCCCCACAAATAAGTTATTTAAACCACAAGCAGCATTCTATACTTAGTATAAATGTGACACAAACAATTATAGGGGCTGAATTGCATTAATTCAAATATTATTTATACTTAATCTGCAAATATGACAAAGTAACAAAAAAATATTTGGAAAGGACTAAGCTGCTCCATATAGGTGTGCGTAATAAGTAGTATCTCAGATCACAAATATAATTCTTAATACTTTGTTAAAACATTTCTAGTGGTATTAGTGTATCAAGAGAAGGATTCTAATTGCCTCAAAAAAAACAAATGTTAAAAATAAAATTTTTATTTAAAAATTAAAAATTTAAAAGTTTAAAAGAAGAGTGACCCAGACATTCTCCTGTGAGTTCCTCAGAATTTATTAGCATATGAGAACAAATTTTTCCAGATACTGTCCCACTCTCCATGGGAACAGACCAAAGTACATCTTCTTAGACCTGTAAGCTAAATTCCTTAGACTAAAGACTATTAAACGGCTGTGTCCCCTTAAGTCTGCATCTTGCATCTTACACTTAGGTCTCTGGTCTCTGTTTTTCAGATCCAGTTCCTTCCTACCTGGCCCAGTTATTAAGACACAGTTGTGAAAATATAGCTGGTCTTATTTTGGATGTTTATTCCCCACCCCCCCTCCCCCCAGGAAATGGCTATTCTCTCCCCTTTGGTTCCCAAGACAGGATGCTAAAGATACCTAGTTAAAAGCAAATCCGAACGTGAATCCCCTCTATTGTCTCCATCACTTAAACAAGGTTCATGTACTTCTAATCCTACTTTAAGAACCCAGTACAAATGAAAAGAAAGGGCATCGGAAAATAAGCAGCATGAGATTCCTTCTGCAGTTTGCTTAAGAAAAAGGAAGTGTTCATCTTTAATTCAAATACTCCAGTTTAGAAATAAAAGGTAGTAACTTCACATATTATAAAGATATGACAACCAACTTCTTAATTCAGTATGGAGTTCTCAGAAAATTATTAGAGTTCGGGCTGTCAAAAGACTCATTATAAAAGAAACATAATTTCTTCCTCTCCCATGCTGTGACTGGACCTGGCACTGAAGGACCCTTCTGTTTCTGTAAATGTGTCAGATGTGGCCAAACGACATTTTTTAAGCACTTAAGTTGTTTCCTACTCATGCAGTGATATAATCAATCACTTGCCAAAAGGTAGGTTCAGGGGAGAATAAAACAAATAACCAAACAAAGGATTTTAATAATCCTGAAGAAACAAACCTCCAACGTAATGGTCATTAATAAAAATATTCAAGCTACCATTAAAGCAGAACTGCCACCATAAACTGAGTAGACTATGGTGAATTACTAAGAATCATAAAATTCTTAAGTATCTTGTAGGATGCATTTCTCCCATTTAGGAATTATAACTCAGAAAGAAATATTCTGAAAGGAACAGTCTGTTCCTCTGAGTGTCAGAACTTGAAGTTGTTTTAATAGAAAGCCACAATAAATATCTTTTATGGTAGAAGCTGAATCATATGCTTGCATTTTCTATCAAGTTCCAGATTTTGAACTAAGCTCAGTGTGATCAAGGAAGACACTGATGCTCTTAGCTTCCCCCCAAATATGCCAGTTCCTACACTCCTTGGAATCCCTGCCCCTGGAGCTCCATGACTTCAAGCTTCTTCACTCACCTCTCTACCATTACCCAAGCCATTCATTTCAAGAAATAAGTACTGAAATACTCTGTGTGCCAGGTCCCCAAGAGACCCTGTGTTTTTAGATCTCAGAAAGGCAAAGTGGTTGGAGGTGAGACTACAGCTCAAGATTTTCATGCAATGGTCTTTTCCCCCACCAAGATGTCTCTTTTGGCCTTTCTTCTCTCTCTAACAGCTCTATGATCCCAGAAGATGATTAGGTACAAGAAAAAGTCAGCGTGTCTGAGTGTGCATGTAGGCAGCTCAGCAGGAGAGATTTCTACCGAGGTTCATGGTCACCTCCTGTATTGGTTAGGGTTCCCTAGAGAAACAGAACCAAGAGGATATGAAAAGAGATTGTGAGGAATTGGCTCATGCAATTATGGAAGCGAAGAAGTCCCATGATCTACTCTCTGCAAGCCTGACACCCAAGTCCAAAGGCCTGAGAACAAGAGAGCGGTGAGGTAAATCCCCATCTAAGGGCAGAGAAAGAGGAGGGGAGATGAGATGTTCCTTTCAGGCAATGAGGCAGGACAAAGGGGCAAATTCCTCCTTCCTCTGTCTTTTGTTCTATTCAGTCCCCAAAAGGTTGGCATATGCCCACGCACATGAGTTACTGAATCAAATGCTCATTTTACCTGGAACAATCTCACACACCCAGAAACAACACTGAATCTGGGCACCCCATAGCCCACTTACGCTGACATATAAAATCAACCTTCGTGCCTCCTAAGGGAATCTTTCCAGAATCCTCCAGACAGTTACTCCTTCCTTTGAGCTCTCAGAGCATCTTGTTCATAGTTCTCTGAAAGGCCTGGGCCAGACGCATCGTTGTCTCCTAATAAGCTCTGATCTCTCCATATTCAGCCATGCACTCCTATCCTTATCACAGTACCTGTCACAGTAAACACTGAATAAATGTCACTGGACATGAAGAAGTTAGAGAATAGTAAGGAATTGTTTTCTGCCTGCCATCCAGGGGCTCTAAGTCATGCAAAGGAGATAAGACATGCACTGAGAAAACTAATATATGACAAAATATAACGTGTCAGAAGATAAAAGTACAAACTCTTCTGCCAGTTTGATGTCTTCAATATCATCAACTGGAAGGCCTGGTGAGCAGCGAGGCAGGTCTGTCTCCCGTAGGTGTGACCCTGACCGATTCTGGGGCCCGTCCTGTGAGAGGGATCAGGAATTAGTCTTGGTGCTCTCAGCGTGGTACTAGAAGGACCAATATAAACTCAAAGTAAGACGCTTCATCACGATCTCAAAGAGACAACTGCACTCCCATGATCATTGCAGCATTATTCACAAGAGTCAAGATATGGAAAAAAAAAAAAAAGACTAGAAAAAGGTAGATTAGTGGTTGCCAGGCATTGAGAAGAAGAGGTCATGGGAATTATTGCTTAATGGATTTAGTTTTAGGTTTCTCAAGATGAACAGAATTCTGGAGATGGATGGTAGTGATGGTTAAGCGACAATATGAATGTACTTGAAATCACTGACCTGGACCCTTAAAAATGGTTAAGACAGTAGGTTTATGTTATGTGAATTTTAAGACAATAAAAAACGAACATTCTGATGCATAAACTACTGGGAAGGAAAATTATTTTAGAGTGAAGAATGTCTGGATGTGTATCTCTAACAGCACAATGAATGAAAGGAACACTCTTATATTAAACTTTAAAAAATTTTGGAATTGCGGGACATCGGTGGGGGGGGGGGGCTCAGTTGGTGGAGTTTTGCCTTCGGCTCAGGTCATGATCCCGGAGTCCCAGAATCAGAGCCCCACATCAGGCTCCCTGCTCAGCAAGGAGTCCGCTTCTCCCTCTCCCTCTGCCTCTCCCCCTAGCTTGTGTTCTAACAAATAAAATCTTAAAAAAAAAAAAAAAAAAAAGATCCCAGAATTGTGGTTGTTTTTTTTCAAGAATAAAATAAGGGAAGAGACATTGTCCCTCCACATCCCCTTTATTCCTTATTTACTTTAGAAAACTTGTAATTTTAAGTTCTTTCTCTTGCCTCTTTAAAATACATATAAATCATTTTAAAAGCCAAATAAGCCTCTTGCTGGCCTCAAGACCCAGGAAGGTTCTTTTCCAAGGAACTGTCTGTCTGAAACGTAAACATCAAGGAAGATAGGCTCCTATCCCCCCACGGATACGGGGAGACAGGGCCACTCACTTTGGTGGGAGCCTCGCACCAAGTGGCAAAACCACCTCCAGGCATAAAGATAGGAGAAGTCTGTTTCTCCTCTGGGTAAGGCCAATCAGCCAACACACAGCATCACCCCGAATCCCCAGGCAAATACAGGAGGAGCTATGCTTGAGAAGTGGCGAGAGCAAGTGCTCACAAACACTAGTCATGATTTATCTGGAGAACCAGGATTTAACAATTGGGGTCTCCTTGGCTATAGAGAAGAGTGCGATTTCTGTCTTTCGGTCTCTTAGATGGCCTGTGATGTACTTTACAGTCTGGCTTAATCATTTTCCAATAATAAAGCTGTTTTCTTCCTCTTCTACCTTTTCTAAGTTGAGAGGAGATGTTTCCAGCTCCACAACAGTATCCTGCATCAACTCTGGGCACCGAAATGCCCAATATATTGTGGCCTTTCTCTGGTTCCCAACAAACTTGTCCATTTGGTATTCCTCCTTGACTTCTTTAGTCATAAAATAATGAAATCCTATTTTAAAAGGAATTGAGTCAACTGAAAGAACTCTGTGACCACTGTATGAATGTCTCTATGTGGCATTCCACCAAAACAAACAAACAAACAAAAAAGAAGTCCAGCTTTTATGTAAGGCCTAGGGAAGGGGACAATTTCTCCAAAGGTAGAAATAAAGATGGCGTTGCAAGTAGACTATGCAACATGAGCAAAGGAGGAAAAACTGAGGGTTTGGAGAACACTGAGAAATCCAATCGCATAGAAACATCAAGGGTGTTGTAGGCACTTGGAAGACAGAAGCAGTAATGGAAGTTAGGACAATAGTGCTGATATCTGAATGCCAGGAAAAAGATTTAAAATATTCAAGAAGACTATTAAAAATACAACCCAGCATGTCTCCAAAGGGAGCGGTATATGACTTAGCAAGGATCTTTCATGAAAAATATGAGCGAGTATGTGCAGTGCTCACTTCCTTTAGAGCTCTGTAAAAATGAGCTCCCTGACTCCAGACAAAATCTCTAAACACTACAGGAAAAGACAACTTTTCGTTGCTCTTAGGACGGGGTCTTCTACCTGTCCACAATTATCTGTTTTATCTCCATAATCGGTAGCAGCAGTTTGGCATCACTGTTTAAACAAACCGTTTCTTTGTTCTCAACTCCTCATCTTCTGGGCCAGAAGCAACACTATTCTCACTTTTTTTATGCTGTCTCTCAGTGGCTAAGGCCAGTGGGTCTAGTTTTTCTTTGACCTTCCTTCTCATTTTCAGGGAGGTGTCCTGCCTGAAACCCTATTTAAAGATGATTTGTTGAAAACAAGCAGTCACCACGGAAATGTAAGAACCCACAGAATGTCCTCTTTCATTTGCAAAATCTGCATTCAAAGACAGATGCTTTTGGAAAGTGGCTCTTATTTAAGTATGGCAAATATACCTGTTTGTTCTCCAAGTAACAAATCACTCACTGGCCTGAGGTAACAGCAATGGATCGTCAAAATGCTGGACACAGTGAAGAATGGACATGAACAACCAATTGTATTAACAAGTCCTTCTTTTGACAGGTATGCTAAAAGCCTAAGGATTGAGGATGAGGAGAAGTGGCCGGGCAGGGGGTGGGGGGACTTTAACTCTTTCCCATGACTTCATTAAAAGAATTTTCATTTCAACAGATGCTTCTATAATCAGAGCTGAGATCTAATTTATTTTTGGAAAACAGAGAAAATGAAAATGTTATGAATAGTCTTATTTCAGGCAATCAAAGAGAGTGGAACAAGAAATCTAGTATTTGATTTGTTTTTCACAAGCTCGGTTCAAAGAACATCTGTGCTTATATCATGGATCCTTCTGTAGAGGGTTCTGCCTTGGAAGTTTTAATAAGAACTGAATCCATTGATCTGCAATTTGGTAAACTTGAGCGTTTTGAAGGGCAGCCAAAGTTTCACTTAGTTTTTCAACCCCTCCTTCCCTCCTTCCTCCTCACCCCCCTCTTCCCTCCCTCTCTCTCTCACCTGAGAACATCTATCTTGTTTCTAGAGAACTTAAGATACATTTTTATATTCAAGACATCATCGTACTAAAGCTTGCAGACAAAAGCCAGCCAATCGGCCTTATTGAGGCACTGAGTTCCTTTTAAAGAAATATTTCATTTAGTTTCTTAATGAATATGTCTGCCTTTAGTAAGAGAAATGCCTAACAATATAAGTGCTACTTCCCATGAGAATTTACAAGTTTTAAATCTAGCCAGGGTTCAGGTCTTAGACATTAATACACACATGATTCACTAAGATTTAAGATAATTATTATTTTTAAAAATCCACCTAGCAATTAATCAATTGGAAAAATTAATCAACTGGAAAATTTTTCAGACATAATCTTATTAATTCAGAATCGTTTCCAAGTGTTAGCACTTCTGAGGCATTTCAGATTAGATCATGAAATTTTTCACGAAATAGCACAAAAATGAAAGAATAGGTACAGGGCTCAATAAACAACAGCTGGTAATTTAGTAGCACAATAGTGGCAGTAAGAGTACTAGTCACACACCCTCTCTGGCCCCAGTGGCTAGTTTCACAGATGAGGCCCAGAGAAATTCAATGATCTGCCCAAGGTTACAAAGCTAGCCAGTGGCAGAGCTGAAATTGGAAGGCAGGCCCCCTGACAAGTCTAATATTGTTTCCCCAATACCTTGAGGGAAATGATTTTTTCAATTATAATGAGCTATTTTGTCATATAAAATATCCTTAAAAGGACTAAACTTTACTTCTATCCTCAGGTACCAAGTCTTCTCAGTTTCTTTCCCGTACAACTTATAATTTTAGAATGTGATGGCTTTTTTCTCAGCTCTCACCTTCCTTTGACCTCTCTGCTACATTGAACACCATCACCTACACCGTCCTTTGGCCTAAAGACACCACTCTAAACCAATTCCTATTTCTCTATTTATTCCTTCTGTTTACTTGTTCCCTCCTTCCTCGTGTCCCTGATGTATGGGAATTTCCAAAGTTAAGCCCTTGCATCTTCAGACAGCACACATATTCCCAAGTACTCGCTCCGTGCAGATAGCTCCAAAATGTTTATCTTCAGCCCTAATGTCTTTCTTGAAAGCTAGCAGCAAATTTCCAGTTTCCTACTGGATATTGCCATTAGATTTTTTTTTAAGATTTTGTTTATTTATTTTACAGGGGGAGAGAGAAGAGAGAACAAGCAGGGGGAGCAGCACAGGAAGAGGGAGAAGCAGGCACCCCGCTGACAAGGGAGCCTGATCATGAGCTGGGCCCAAGGCAGACACTTAACCAACTGAGCCACCCAGGCGCCCCTAGATATTCTAATATTACGTCAAAATTACCAGGTCCAAAATCAAAATCATCTTGTCCTCAAAAGTAGCTCAAAATCTTAACTTCCGAAGTTTACTAAGGGTTCCATAATTCCCCAGCCTCGAAACCGTGAAGACATCACTGAGTTTCTTCACCCTTCATAAGTCATATCACACATTCTACCATAGCTTTTTTTCCTTCCTTTCCTTTCCCACTGACATCACATAGGCTAGCTCCACAACCAAGACCAGAACTACTCCACGAGTCTCTTAACTGACAGCTCTGCCTCTAGTCCTCACCATCTTAAAAACTCCCCGAAGGCAATTAATCGTCCTGAGTCACAGTCTCTCACCTTGTTCCTCAGATCACATCTGGGCAACCACTTCACTGTGCCTACTAGATATAGGATCTACATGCTTTGGTCTTGGAACTAAGACCCCACCACCTTGTCCAGCCCTGTTCTCCACTATGTTCATTCACCACATGTGAGCTTTGTACCTTTGCATAATGTTTCTCTTTGAGACTGAGGCAATGAGAAAAGGCACTCGGTGTTCAGAAATAGTGTTTGTTTTTCTCTTCTAAGAACAAAGATTAAGTGTAAACAGCCTAATATTTTCTTAGAGTTGATATCACTCACTATTAACACTTCTGAAACTAAGAACTTCCCTTTCAAGAAAGGTTTTATAATCATGGTCTTCCACAGATAATTCAGGCTAAAATTCATTCTGAGTGATAATTGTACTGAAGAAAATCAGGAAGTCTATTTCATCTTTCTCTAACGAAAGGTTAAGGAAGTCTGTCCAAAAATTACTGCTTAAAGTATATGTGCTGCCGAAGCGAGCACCAAAAATTACTGCTTAAAGACTCAGAAGTTAACATTTTGCTAGCTGGGCTGTTTTTGTTTGTTTGTTGTTGTTGTTTTAACTGGCCATTACTTAAGCTTACTATACCCACTCTTCCTCTTTCTTCCATATTATTAATAAAAATGGTCTAGATTCTGACTTCTCAGAAAGTTTCAGGACTGGTATCATGAATTCTCCCCTGGGAAGGCTATTGGCTAAATCCTTCCACAAAAAAAACACTTCCTCTCCAACAGCAATTCTTTGATTTTCTCCATTCTATTTCTTGTTTTTACGTATCCCATTCTTTTAAAAAAAATTTTCTCTTTCTCATGTAAATTAAACTGAAACACCGGTTCTCACCTATCAGGTTGGCGTAAGTCCCAAAATTTGACAACATATTCTTTTGGCAATTTAGTAGGCTAATGGGCACTTCCTACGTTGCTGGTGTTAACGCAAAATGGTATAAACCCTGGGGAGGGAAATCTGGCAAAATCACATGTGCTTTTAGCCTATAGTCCAGCAATTTCACTTCTAGGAATACATCCCAAAGTAATACTGGCAAAAAGACAAAAGCCCATTTTTGTAGCACTATTTAATAATAGCAAAGGAACAGAAGTAACTTGTAAGTGAATTAAAACAAACCCCAGCTTCCTTTGCTCAACCTTGCTTCCTTTTCCCTCCCCCCTTCTCCCCCCGCCCCCCCCCCCCCCGCTTTTTCCCTTTCCCCTTTGTTTACATCCCCATCCCCAAAAGATCCCCTCCCCAACCTTGACAAACTGCAATAACTGCAAAAGAGCTCCTTAAAGAACTGCTGTCATTGCCAGGAGGGGATTGTACGCATGACCCCAAGAGGCCTGAAGAACCAATGCCCAACTGTTCCAAATACAGTAAGTTCCTCCTCAGCAAGGGGTGAAGTCACATGACCATAGCCTAAGGACACATACTCCTCTCCTCAAGTGCTCTAAAATTCCTAAAGAATTTCAGTTCTGATGCAGCTCAGGACTTAACCTGTCTTCAGGTGCTTCCCCGTGCACAGCAGCTGAATAAAGTCTTTGATATCTACTTGAATCATTTTAACTATTATTTTTCTTTGACAAACCCAAACGTCCATCAATAGCAACTGACTACATAAACTACATTATATCCACCAAATGAAGTACTACACAAGGATAAAAAGGTCGGAGGGATGTCTATGTACTATAAGGGGGCAATTTCCAGAAATACTAACTGGAAAAAGAAAAAATTTAGGGAAGAAAAAATGTGATGAGGGGAGGGAGGGAAAAGTGTGAAGGAGACAGGGAGAGAAGTTAAACTTCTCCGAATATGCCTCGTTTTTAGATATACTTTACATAATAATTAAATGTTTACAACCAAGCTCTATAAGCTGAAAGTGCTATGAAACCACGAGTCTGTGATAGTATAAGCAGTGAGAGGAGTTAGTTACCAATATTACATGCTTTCAGTAACCATTTGTTGGTGGTAGTGTCGGTATTATGACCCTTAGACTGTTCTGTGTGCGCTGTCGAATGAAATAAATGAACAAGAATATTGGCATCATTAGTCACCAGGATTTCCCCCACAGAAAAAAATACAGACAAAAATCAAATAAATTAAGTAAAAATTCTATAGTCCTAAATTTTATTTGGATTTTCATAATTTATATGACTTTATAAGAAGATTTATCTTGAAGTTCATATTTCCTAGTATCATACACTGGAAAAACTTTGAAACAGCATTCAATCCGACGGTAATGAGCACCCCTAGATCCCAGATGATAGTTCAAAATGCCATTTTCTACTAAAATGAACCAGGGCTTCTCAGGAAAAGAGTTTGTTCCAGGTCTAAGGCAGGCAAAGTGGAAGATAAGGTTGAGATACCGTGTCACACTAAAAATAGGGTTGTCTAAAAATACTTATGAGACAACTTGGAAAGGTTCTCACTGGCCAAAGTAAGGCAATTTGAGCATAAGGATAATCAAGTTCATAATTATAATTTTTAAAAAACTCATTACTCACCCATGAAAGAGGCTAAATATGCAACTAATGTCATTTGAAAATGTGTAAATTTTAAAAATCACACTTTTACCCTGCCTTTCCTGCACCATACCTCTTTGTAAGCAAACAGTTGGTGAGAAATTTCTCTTTATTGAAGTAGTCTAGACAATAAATGTTTTAGAAAGAATCATAGAATTAACATTCAACTACTTTGTAACCCCCCGTGAATTAATACATCTAGGCAACGAGGCCACTAATGCATCAGTGGCAATAAGCAAATAAGTAAGTATACAACAGTACCTATTAAGTGTTGTTGCCCGGAAAGTCTGAATTGCATATGACCATACTTCTAGCTTAAATTACCAATTTACATGAAAAAAATACAGGAAACAAATGGGTTAAAAAAGTAGCTAGAATTCAAGCAGGAAAATCCAGACTATATAAATTCTACTGGACAAATGACCTGATTTCTTCAACTGATAAATTGAAGGAAGAAGAAAAAAACGGAAGGGGGCATGTAGGTTAAAATATTTAAGACATAAATCAACCAATAAACCAATGGACTTCTTTGGATCCTGATTCAAACAACTGATATATCAATCAATCTCTCTCCCCTCCCCTAATCTCTCCATATATATATATGTATATATTTTATTGCTATTATATGATATTGTGGCCAAATTTTTGGCATATAACATTGTATTAGCTCAAGTTGCACAACATAATTATTTAACATATTATGTATATATTGTGAAAGGATTAACACAGTACGTTAATACCTATCATCTCACTTTACAAATCGTCTGTGATGCGAACTTTAAAGATCTATTCTCTTACTTTCAAATATACAAAATTGTTAACTACAGCCATCATGCTGTACGCTACATCCCCAGAACTTACTTATCTTCTATGTTGAAGTTTGTAGCCTTTAACCACCTTCACCCATTTCCCCCACTGTCTGCCCCCCACCTCCGGCAAATACCGATCTATTGATCTATCGTTTCTGTGAGTTTGGGGTTTTTGGGGTTTTTTTTGTTTTTTTAGATTCTTCAGGTAAGTGTGAGCTTATAGTCTTTCTCTGACTTATTTAACTCAGTATAATGCTCTCAAATTCCATCCATCTTGTCAAATACTGCAGGATTTCCTTCTTTTTATGGCTGAATAATACTCCATCATGTATCACAGTGTGTGTTTGTGTGTGTGTGTGTGTGTGTGTGTGTACACTCTGCATTTTCTTTATTAATTCATCCGCTGACGAACACTTACGCTGTTTCCATGGCTATTGTAAATAATGCCTCAAAGAACACAGGGGTGCAGTTATCTTTTCCAGGCAATGATTTCAAATTCTTCAGATATATGGAACTGCCAGATCATATGGTAGTTTTTTTCTCAATTTTTTGAGGAACCTCCATACTGTTTTCCATAGTGGCTGCACCACTTTACATTCCCACCCACCGTGCACAAGGGTTCCCTTTCCTGCACATCTTCTCCAATACATGTTATCTCTTTTTGATGATAGCCATTCGAACAAATGTAAGGTGATATTTCACTGTGGTTTTGATTTGAATTTCCCCAATGATTAGTGATGCTGAGCACTTTTCATGTTCCTATCTGCCTTCTGTATATCTTCCTTGGGAAAATGTCTACTCAGTTTCTCTGTCCACTTTGAAATCAGATTGTTTGTTTCTTTGCTATTGAGTTGTAGGAGTTCTTTATGTGTACATTTGTTGTAAATTTCTATATATGCTTATACATACATTTTATATGAATATATATCTATATATACTTATATGCATACATCTACATGTGATGTTTCATATACCATAAGACTTTGATAAAAGATTTTCAAGATGACACAGATAAGTGAAATATTCAATGCTCATGAGTTCGAAGAATTAATATTGTTAAAATGTCCATACCACCCAAAGCAATTTATAGAGTCAATGCAATCTCTATCAAAATTCTAATGGTATTTGTCAAAGAAATAGAATAAGCTTAAAATTTGTGTAAAGTCACAAAAGACCCCACATAGCCTAATCAATCTTGAGAAAGAACACAGCTAGAGTCATCATACTTCCTGATTTCAAGCTATACTACAAAGTTGTATAATCAAAACAGCATGGTACTAGCATAAAAAAAGACACACAGGTCAATGGAACAGAATAGAGAGCCCAGAAACAAACTCATGCATATACAACCAAGTAATTTATGACAATGGAATGAATAAATAATGTATGGAAAACTGGACAGCCAGATGCAGAATGAAACTGGATCTCTATCTTACACCATACCCCAAAACAACCTGCAAACGTATTAAAGACTAGAATGTAAGACCTAAAACCATAAAACTGGAAGAAAACAGGCAGTAGGCAACTTGACATCAATCTTGGCAACGCTTTGGGGGTTTTTTGTTTGTTTGTTTGTTTGTTTTTTAAAGATTTGACACCAAAAGCAAAGACACCAAAAGCAAAAATAAACAAGTGGGATTACATCAAAATAAGAGCTTCTGCACAGCAAAGGAAACCATCAACAAAAGGAAAAGACAGCCTACAAAAAGAAAATATCTGCAAATAGTATCTGGTAAGGACTTAGCACCCAAAATACATAATTTTTTATATTTTTAAAGTTATTATCTTTCAGAGAAATATGGAAATATTTTCAGAAAAAAATTATAGACATCCTGGACCTTCTATCTGGAGGTAGAGGAGTGGGCGGAGGTATAATGGAAACAAGACGGGTTTTGTGGAAGCTGGGTGATTAGGCCAATATCATAAAACTAGTAAGCGAGAAAGCTAGAACTCTAACCTTGCTTGTCTGATCCCAAGCCTACGATCTGTGTGATAGAGATGCGTCTCAGGTGCTCCACACAGACAGCTGCACGCAGCCATGTGCAAATTGATGACTACCTATATTACCTAGCTTTGCAGGGTTTTCCGCGCCTTAAATATGTATTTAATAACAGTGTCTATGGATTATAATAAAGAGTGAAACCAACTAAAAGAGTGATAAATTAGACTCAGAAAACAGCACAATAGGCATTTTTAAAATAAATAACAGGTATTTTTTTAAATAAATGCTTCTGTTAATACATTCTATTCAGAACTGATCACACCCGTATAATAGAAATAAGTCTGTGGTATATAGTAGAAATGAGCTTACAAGATAAGCACATATCTAAAAAATAAATTAAGATTCTGAGTGCACATAGTGTATGGCTTTCCAAGTTCTTTATAAGCACCATAACTGTCCTCTTGTTTGTCTTGTTGTTCCAGTGATTTATGGAAGCCAGGAAAGAAAATTGTAGTCTCCAGGACCTTAGGGCAAGACTTAATAGTACCTCACAGCCTAAAATAATTGATGCCTCTTTTTTAAATGCCAAACAAAGGCAACTCTAGGCCAGAGTCCAGTGTTCCCATCATCATAACTCTAAGATATTTAAGTCAGGTGAATCTGATATTAAGTGATTAGCATCACACTGGGTGAGTACTTTAGACACTCTCTTTGAGGAAAGAAATTTCCTGGTGATGCAGCAAGTGTCAAGATGCACCTTCTTCTGAAATCTTGCCAAAACATAAAAGAAATACTAGTTTTGAAACTCATCCAACGTGTACATCAAGTCGGCCAGGTTCGAGATAGATCACCCTGCTTTTATGTTCTTCCATTTCTACATTTGCTCTTCTAGAGTTTATATATTTATTTACTTCTCTATAGGATTTACTAAATAGAGAACACATAGAGCTCTAAACCCCAACTACAGAATGGGTTTTATCAGCAGACTACCTTGGCTATTGGCCATTATTATGTCTCTCCCCAAGAACATTTTATACCCCCTGTTTTCAAAACTGTTTATTCTTAGTTTTACACTTCAGCTACTATAACATTTCTTGATTGACCCTTATTTTAGAACCAGGAAGTAGTTTGCAATCTAGCCACATTGTATTATTCACTTTGCTATGACCCACCATATTTAAGGTGTCACATAGTCTATACATCGTATTATTGCTATTATTATTTTAGTATTAATCCGTTATTATTTTAGTATTAATCATCTCCTTTCTTCTGCTGGCTGACTCACACAGATGGTCTATAGTATTTAAGAGAAGAAAAGAATAGAGAACATAAGTAAGCAAATCCTCTATGCATAAGTTTTTAGCTCCACACTGCTAAAGCTTCACATTAGAGAACAATTCCAAATTCTGAAACATCAGCCCTGTACTTTGATGGTATGGAAAGAAAGCTACAGCTGTTACTAGGACAAAGTTGGAGCAGCACCAAGAAATTTTCTGCTGTGTGACATCCCCTTGGTAATCAACTGTCAAGAAAAAACACCCCCCAGAAGGTAAAAATTTCACAAGATACTTTATAGGACTCTTTTCTTTCCTTTTGAAGCATTACATACTGATAATACTGAAATCAAGAAAGAATAAATATATAAGTCTATTTTAATACTAAGAAATTGGCCACAGGCCCATTATCTCTCATTTTTTTAAAATTCAGGGAGGATTAAGATGATCAGAATGTAACTGTATTGTCTCTCTTACATGTACGTGTATTTTTAAAAATGTAACTGGGAACTTACTAAAGCAAATCATCACAAAAAATCTCTTTATCAAAAAGAAAACAGTATTGATCATGCAGCAAAACCATTCTCTTGAAAAAGAAAGCACTTCAGACAAATTTAATATTCTTCCTTGACAAAATTATAGGTCCAGGAGATAGAAAACAAGGGTGTTTTCCTTCTTCCCTTCCTTTCCTTCTTCATCCTCCAACAAACATTTACGAAGGGACAACGACATGCCAAGAAGTTGGCAAAGAACAATCCCTTCCCTCAGGAATCACATGGTCTAGTGGCTAAATCAAACTAATAATTTCATTGAAATAAGGTGGATGCCTGGATAGATGTAAATCAAAATTGCATAACACCCAAAAGAGAGCTCCAATAGCTCCATCTAGATAAAAGACTCTTGACATTTCTTGAATGATATATTCATCAATACACCAAAAAGAGTTTCCAAGATCAGGTAACTACAACTATCCAGCAGGAAAAAAGAAGTGCTACGGGCATTAATTAATCTTAGATCCAGAGTGGTTTAACATCTTTTTTTCACGGGGTGGCTGGGTGGCTCAGTTGTTACGCGTCCGCCTTTGGCTCAGAGCCTGATCCCAGGGTCCTGGGATCAAGCTCCACATCGGGCTCCCTGCTCCACTGGAAGCCTGCTTCTTCCTCTCCCACTCCCCCTGCTTGTGTTCCCTCTCTCACTGGCTGTCTCTCTGTCAAATAAATTAAAAAAATCTTTAAAAAAAAAATCTTTCTTTCACAACCTTCATGATGGACCAGACAGCATGCTCAGTAACACTGTAGGCAAGTACATGAAAAGTTCTTTCAAGGCAAAGGCTGATTTCTGTCTTTTTATACTGTATTTATACAACACAAAGTAGGTGCTTTAATACATAGTAGTTGCATACGCAAAGCTAGAGAAACATGCAAATTATTTTCACCATAAAGATAGAATTAAAATGCCAGTGACCTTGGTGAGTTAAAAACGGAAAATAAATGAAAATTAGAGCAAGCTTTTGGCTTTAAATTCAAATAACCTGGTTCAAATTCAAATAACCAAGTTCAATCACCCACTAAGCCTAGTGGCCTTCAGCAGGGTACCTAACCTCTTTGACTCTAACTATTTAGCTATAAAATGAAGATGGGGAGTCATTCTGAGGCCTCAATGTACGCGGGCACGCGGGCGCACACACACAGATTCTTAATTCACAGTATGGTCCATGCAGAATACTCAATAAACATTAGTCTCATGTCCTCAGTATATACAAGGGGTAAAAAAAAAAAAAAGACTTCCCAACTGTAATAGACCTTGCAGGGTCTCCTCATCGTTCTCCTTTTAAGACATTCTAAGCTGAATGCATGTGGGAAAGGTTATTCCACAACCTTTCTTATCAAAAGTTTCAATCTCTCGAGAGCAGTAAAACAGTGGCATCGAGATCAAATATAAACCTCACCCATTCATTTATTTGACAACTATTGCCTGTCTACTCCATGTCATGGATTCTATTCCAGACCAGTGTCTTGTAAACCCGGGGTGTGAGTTTCCGATCTAGATAACCTGGTGGGTAATGATCATTACGACCATGTCCGGTGCTGGACATTCACTACTTTCTCAAACAACTTTCAGTCTTTGGAGAGAATGAAGTATTATTCACCAACAAAGAAAAACAGAGGGAGAAGAGATTTGGCGACGTAGAAAATGAGTTCGATCTGAGATGCGTGGAGTTTGAGATTCCTCTGAAACATCCAGTTGGAAAGACCTAATATACAGTTGGACGGTCAGACCAAAGAGCTCTTGCCAGGCCCCAGATTTGGAAATCGTCAACACAAGGGCAGTAGTTAAGTCATGAGGGTAGATGAGATCAACAAGGAAATAACAATATGGTGATAAGAGAAACATGCCGTGGGCAGAGTCCTGGGGAACATCAATATTTCATAGAAAGGCTAAGCAAGAAAAGCCAGCAAAAGAGGTTCTAGAGAAATGGTTGTAGAAGCAGGAAGAGAACCATGAATACTGTTAACAAGCCTACAGGGGAGGAGTTGAGCAGAGAAGGAAGGGAGTGGTCATCTAGAGCAAATGTCAAAGAGAGCAAATAAACCCTAAATAAAATCCACTGGATAAATAGTTTTTACTCAAAAAAAAGTTCAAAGTTAACAATAAAGGGCCCATTTAATGCTTGAATGCCTCCAAAATAATGCTTTCCAGGAACTGTCCACTTGTACTTTCATGAATGCTCCCAGTGTTAGAAATTTAAATAAGTCAAGCAGAGAAAGACAATTATCATATGGTTTCTCTCATCTATGGAACTTAAGAACTAGGAAGATCGGTAGAAGAAAGGGATAAAGAAAGGGGGGGGATGAAGCATGAGAGACTATGGACTCTGAGAAACAAACTGAGGGCTTCAGAGGGGAAGGGGGTGGGGGAATGGGATAGGCTGGTGATGGGTGGTGGGGAGGGCATGTATTGCATGGTGCACTGGGTGTTATACGCAACTAATGAATCATCAAACTTTACGTCAAAAACCAGGGATGTACTGTATGGTGACTAACATAATAAAAAAATATTTTTAAAAAATTTACCACTTTCTAAAACCCTTACTAATCTTTGGACAGCTCTAAATACTCCCAATTTTCTCCTTTTGAATCAGAATCTTTCTCCTTGTATGTCTGTGCACTGATACAAGACTGTTTTCTAAATATTTAAAGATAACTTTTCTGATACAGCACTTACCCTAATTTGCAAACACGTGTGTATATACACAAGTGTGTATATACGTACCTGTGTATTGGCTCGTTTTCCCACTAGATTATAAACTCCAAGAAGGATATTCTCTGCTTTACGTACTAAGTATCTGCAGCACATAGCACAGTGCCTGACGCATAGTAAGTGTCCCATAAACGATGAAATGAATGCATACCCTGAGAAACAAGATTTTAAACTCTAAAATTACTGAATGAAATTTCGGCATTCCTTTTTCTGTTTTCTTAATTGGATTAATGTTCATATAACTTTCTAAATTGGTATGAGAAAGCAAGATATAGACTAGGTGCCGCTCCAACTCCTTTCCAGAATGCTGATCATACGGAAAGCTTACAAAGATGAGTATTTTAGTGAAAACGTCCCACTGGGAAATCAGGAAACTGGGAAAGTCTCAGACCTGGTCTGCTACTATTTCTGTGTCCTTCAGCACATCTGGCTCCTTTTTTGGATCTTGGGGTCTCATTTATAAAGTGATGCTTTTGGACTATATACACCCCAAGGTTTTTTCCTGGTTCAAAACGTCAAGATTATACGGGAGGGGAAGTAGACTCACTTTATAATAAAATGTGTAAAGAAAAATATTTGAAATGCCTACTCATTGCTCTGATCATATCATTTCTTCAAACTTCACATTTTTCTTTTCTAAAGTTATTGTGTATCTACAGTAAGCTCCTTTTATACCGCATTGTCACTTTGCCATATCCCCAGTCATTTGAAATAAAACTGCCCTGTCATCTTCGTCAAAGTGACTCTTCAAGTGGAATTATATTGTTGTTTGTTATGATTTTAAATCTTATCTTTCACAAGGGGCTTTTCCCTTAGCCCCAGCTAGAAAATTTTGTTGCTACTTATGATTTAAAGCACAATCTATAGTGATAACTACTATTCCATCCTAGAAGTAACAACTATAATTAAGACCAAAAAAGTGAATCAAGTATACAAAGAGCATATAATATATATTCTAAAAAATATACATTTTACACACACACACACACACACACACACACACAGAGGTATTGCATAATACCTCTTGTTTAAAAAGAAGGGAGTAAGTTCCCATTCTTTTCCTTCAAAGACAGAGTCAAAAGAAAAAAAACATAGCTGTAATCAGTACTCCTCCTTTGATGTTGTCACCATATTAAAACACCCATAACCTTCGAGAATAGGAACCTATTATTCATATTACCATAGAATGTCTGCCGCCTGCATTATCATATCATTAGGGAAAAAAGTCCATTTACAGATATATTTTGTTTTACTCAAAAAGGGATTGTCTGAATTCTTCCAATATAATTAATGTTTTCATGAGGCTTTGTCGTTAATCCGGAAATTAGAAGATCGCATTGTTCAATACTCACCAAGCATTTAGCATCTAATTAGCCTTATATTGATGTTCCATAGATGCAACGGAATTGTGTACCCAGGGCCTCTGCATCGCCTATTCCCGCCCTACTCCCAAGTAACCTGCTTCTTACACAGCAAAGAGCCCAAGAGAGGTTCTTCTAAGATAGATGAATTAGGACATTTCAGTCTGAATTTAAATTCCAGAAAAAGACCCACTTTACCTCACATTTGTTTAAGAGTTGGAGTTTTAGCGATTTTTTTTCAATTCAAAGGAATAAATATTTGAGTATATAAATGAATTTTTCAAATTTTCTTGAATGCTAGTATTGTATCTCATTACTTCAAGTTTTTCATCAAATGAAATTAGAGAATCATAGAAAGCCACTTATGGGAAATTTGAAACCTATTCAAAGAATGTTATGGGTATTAGTGTAATTTTAATGATACAATTCTAAACTTAAAAGAATAGGATCTACTTAGAATGTCTAGATAGAAATAACTTGAACCAAGACAATTTGCCAATCAGCACTGGGTTAAGCAGAGTGAGTCTCATTTTCCAACAAGTATGATTGAGATGCGTACTGTACGGATAAAAACTCAGCTCTGAAGGCAGGGTGTGCAGCTCCAGACTCGTCTCTGCTTCTTACAAGCTGTGTGGCCATGGACAAGCCACTGATTTATAAAATAGGGATAAAATTAGCTCTTGCCTCTGGAATTTCTGTGTGAATTAAATGAGATAGTTCATGTAAAGTGTTTAGCACAGTGGCTGGCACATTGCAAATGCTCAGGTTTTAAATGTTAAAAATGCTTCTAGAACTTCACAGAGTAAAGACCACAGGAAAGAAGTCTCTGTCCCCTCCCAGTGTTCTTGTCCATGACAGCTGTGCAGGGACCCAGCCTTGGCGCACGATGATATTCAAGGGGTAGCAGGGGCAAAATGCAAAGCAACTCTGGGTATGCTCCCCACTCTATTCCACTGCTCTCTCTTCTTTCCCAGGCAGCAGGTCACTGCAGGAAAAGTGGACTCCACGGTTTATGGGGCCCAGTTGCTGCAAGCTGGGCAAAACCCAGAGAGAGAATAGAGAGAAAGGTGACTCTTCCTGCGGACATGAAGAGCTGAGATTCTTTTATACCCACACAGTTCTCTAAGGCTTTCTCCTTGGTGATTTTTAAACACTCTTCCTGGAGATCGCATCCGGCTAGAAGGTTCCGATCGCTATACGTATGCTGGCGCCTCCCAAACCTCTATCTGTAAACCATAATTCTGTCCTGAACACCAGACCCAGGTTTACCAGTACTTACTGAGGTTTTCTTTTGGTATCCCAAGGATGCCTCGAACTCAAAATGCTTAAAACTGAACCAATCACCTTCATCTAGACAGACCACAGGTTTTGGGGTCTCACAATGTAAACAGCATGAGTCACCTAACTAGGACCTATTCTTAACTCTCTCCCCTCCCTGTTCCATACGTTCAGTCTCCAAGACAGTGGATGCCATCTTCCACCCCTAAATTGCACCTTCTTTTCCTCCCTTCCTCCAACTCTTTTCTTCAAACTCTTGCCAGTTCTCGCCATCATCGCGATCTAGCTCTCTAGGTGGTTTCCCTGGCTTCCTATCCTCTACCCTCCAGGGAAAGCATCCGCTATACTGTCACCAAAGAATCTAAATACCAGAGGAGGATGGGCCGCAAGAGGGACCCAGTGAGGTCATACTAAAAGCCTGGCAGCAGTCTAACAGGTCACTCAATTTTGTTAGTTTTACTTAGAATAGCTATGAAAGTAGACAAACGAGGCAGAGAAAAAGATTTCCTTTGATGTGACAGAAAGATATACTATCAAGGACTGGGAAGGGGCTGAGATTTTTACCCTGCTTGCAAGCGTACGAGTTAGTCCACCATATTTTATGGCAAAAGACCTAAGACTCCTGGGTCAGAGACAGAACACTATTTCTCACTGCACAGCAAGCAGCATAAACATCACATTTACATTGGTTTCCTCCTCCTCCAAGTTCCACAAGTGGGATGCAAGGCAGCCCATGCGGCTGTTGCACAAGCATTGATTTGTGGAACGCTGAACTTCAGGAACCCAAATATTTTATAATGGACTACAAAGACATCTGCCCTTTTCTGGAGGGAAACGTTTTTATTATGCTGGACAGTGAGCAAATCTGCCTGGTGATTCAGAAGGAGACATTATCTTCTAAGGCTCTTCACTTTTTAAACATCCTTAAAAATGTGTTATGGGCAGTTAGTGTCTTGAGAGATCCATGGAAAACTGTCTCCCAACAGCTAAACCTTGAATTCAAACCAGATCCTTGGCACCCACCAGCTGTATGATTTTTACCACTATCAGTTTTCTCACCTACAATTGAGGATAGCACTCATCCCCTGCTCACAGCCATTTTACAAAATCAAATGAAATCACACGCATGAAAGCGTTTTGTAAGCAATACAGCATTAACTATGCAAATGTAATCATTGATGCCTCTGGAACTTTGTTATTATAGAAAGAAAAGATGAAAATCATTTAGAATTTTATACTAAAAAATTAAATATCGATTAATAAAACACTTATTAAATGCCTGAATGTGTCCTAGGTTAGGCTTGGGTAATACAAGGTGAAGAATAGGACACAGTCCTTGATTTCAAGAATTCCAGTGTGGCGAAGCAGATAGGACAGCATCCAAGATATATTCAAGTGACAGAATAGAAGCATAGAAGGATGATCTATGGTCATCATTGACTTACAGAGTTTGGAGAAACTTAAGTAATCATTAAACCTAATCATTTCATTTACCAACGAGAAAACTGATGACGAAAATATTCAACAACTTTCTTCTTTTTTTTTTAACAGAGTTGACAACTATCTGGTGGCAGAGTCAGAACTAGACCCATTCTTTCTGACTTTTAATTTGGTAAAAAGCCTTGGCAGAAATTTCATACTCCTGATAGAGTTTTTGCAAAACCAAGGGAAAATCTGGTCTGGTGCCATGCATTTTTCTCTCCCCTATAGTCTTATTTCAGTTCTTTGCATGTTACCTCTTTGTCCCTCAAGAATTACAATGAATTTATTCATACTTTGTCTAACTTTGTACCTCTATCAAAGGTCAAGGATTCCCTCTTTTATTTGTATAAAAAGGCCAACTAGAACAAACTTCCCTCTGACCTCTATTTTCTCCCTTTTCCTCCACCCAGACCCCTACCTAATTCCTCTGCCCTTTCATATCCACAAAATGCTAACCCTGCCACCTTCTCGATCTCTGCCAGTTATTCAACCTGCTTCTTTCATTTCACTTCAGTCTGCCATACCAGCTACCTAGTGAGCTGGAAGCAGATTTCACAAAATATAAAGTGAAACATTAACCGTGAGCTCTTAAGTCCACCTCAAAGGTGAATGTAATGAGCTGCTAGAAAAAGATAGAAGGCAAGGAAAACCACAGCTCACCTGCTCTCCTAGAAGTATCACGGGCCTTGAACAACATGGGAGTTGGGGGCGCCAATCCCCAGCACAGCTGAAAATCTGTGTATAACTTTTGACTCTCCAAAAAACTTTACTATTGACCAAAAGTCTTACCTGTAACATCAACAGTCAACTAGCACATATCTCCTATGTTATATGTATTATGTACTGTATTTTTACAATTAAGTAAGCTAGAGGGGAAAAATGTTAAGAAAATCATAAGGAAAAGCATTTATAGTACTGTATTTACAAAAAAACAAAAACAAAAACCCACACAGTTCAAACCCTCAAGGTGCAAGGGTCAACTGTTTAACATGGACTTTGCTCCAAGGTAAATTCACCCACAAGCTTGATTTTAATTCTATTTATTGATTTTGAAAATCTTTCAGTACCATATAGTACCTAAGTTGTTCATTAATCTCATATGTGGGAGTGAGGCAGGGATAAGGAATAGATCTCTTTTTCAGTAAGTTCCACCGGAGCCCTCACTCCATAACCTTAGAGGGTACACATTATTACACAAGTATGAATGTTTTGGGACAATACAGGGAAAAACCAGATCCATTTGATTTTAAGCCTTTTGACTCATTGAAAAGTTTCAAAAATACTTCAAAGAGTAAAGACATCATATTCAAGGGCTCTGAGAAACTTTTTGAGTATATAGTTTGTGTGTATATATGCATATGCTAATATATACAATTTAGTGCAATCTTTTAAAATAAGGCAATGCAAAAAATTCAAATTAAAGTTTTTAATAATCTAATGAGTTGGCTTTTTTGGTTTTATAATATACATAGGTTTCCTTAATAATTAAATATAGTGAAAGAGTTTTAATTTTGTGAAACCTTCCATGGCAGCAAGCATTTGAAAGCTTTACTTAATGCAGAAGGATTAAATAAAAATCAATAAATACTTGAATGTATACTATCCATACTAAATAGTATTTAAAATTAGAATACCAATAATTTTCAGTATCATTGAAGCCAAGAACAATGGTATCACAGTCAACAGTGTTCCTGAAGGTGAAAAAAGCAAATCTGGTTCATGATAAATTATGAAAATGGTAATTATGTAGATAAGAATAATGGCTTTAAATTCCCTAATGAGTGATGAGTCAAGTCACTGACAAGAGCAGTCAAAATATACTCCATATGTGATTAACACTTAAATTTGACATTGACAAATATTATTTAATTTATACAACAGTAGAATCACAAGCATACATAGCCTCTAAACCTCCAGGTTACAATAAACTGTGGAAAGAATGGAAATATCTGTCAACATGTTTTTGTCCTTTATGATTTGCCTAAAATGTATGTGTTTTTTTAGTACTAAAATATCTTTCAGGTTAGAGTTGGAAAGTGAAGTCAAAAAAATGGCCAATCTCTCTCTCTGTCACACACACACTCAGAATAAATGACAATTCTTCACAGAATACCCTCACACATTGAAGAAACATACAAAAAGACATTCTACCTATTATGTGCTAGAGATTATACTAAGTGCTGGGATCAACAGAAACACAATACACATGGTCCTGCCTCACAGAGCTTACAGACTAACAGACTCAGTAAATTCATGACTCAGCTATTAGCAAAGATATTCTATGTAATAGAAACTTCTAAGCACTTTAGAGAAATTGAGTATGAAGTAATAGTATTACTATTGCAAACTATATTTATCATACAACTTGCAAGAAAACAAATTGCTTATCTCCCTCAGACTGACATGTCTAAATCTAATCCAGTTTAGAATTAATATACCAGCATAAGAAAACTTGAGAATGTCCAGGGCATTGACATAACTGACAACAAAGGGGCATCTGGGTGGCTTAGTCGGTTAAGCGGCCGACTCTTGATTTCCACTCAGGTCATGATCTTAGGGTCCTGGCATAAGACTCCCCACTCAGTGGGGAGGTGGCTTGAGGATTTCTCTTCCTCTGCCCCTCCCCCCACTCATGTGCTCTCTTAATAGGTAAATAAATCTTAAAGAAAAAAAAAGCTGACAACCAAACATTCTGCCCAGTGAACTGAACTGGTGACATGACCAGGTCAGACCTCAGTAGAATAGAGTCACACATCTGAACTAGGACACCTTCTGGCATTAGTAATACTGATTTAGGAAAACAAAAATAGTACTAAGTCAGACTCCTAAATAATAAGTTACTATGCCTTCAATCCTAAAGAAACCACTTTCGGAAAGGTATTTAGGATCAGCAAACCAAAAACAAAAAAGAGACTCACTTAAAAGTGGTAAGCCCAGTAAATACACAAAACCATCATTTTTAAGTCCATCCTCTCACCTATTCATAACAACTACTCAAGTAGAACAAAAATCTAGACATTGCGGCCAAAATTTTGCCATTTAAGCCCTAAGAGGAAGTAATTGCTGTTGAAATTCCAGAAATGATTTGGAGGGCTAAAATTGACCTAGTATGCTAGAATACATCCATATATAATATAATGTTATGGCTAAGACATACACTTACTCCTTTAAACTATAGGAAGTAAGCCAAACTTGCATTAGTGTGTAAAAAACAGACAATTTCTGATTTATTCTTTGGGGCAAAATATATTCTCTAATAGAAGACTAGGAGATGAAGCAAATGCTTGTAAATTCCACGCTCAGATTAGAAAGCCTTCGAGGCACGTGTTTTGAGTCAGTGGCCAGGTTCAGGCTGTTTACTACAGGGAGAAACCTGTCAGAGAGTAAGAGTGGGAGGCCTCCCACCTTGCTACATGCATGGAATAAAATTCAGTGGTGAAGGAGCTCTCTAAAACCTTGCAATTCAATGTAGTCCATGGGCCAACGGCAATAGCTTCACCTAGGAGCTTGTTAGAAAGGCAGAATCTCAGGCCCCATCCCAGAACCTGCATTCTAGCAAATTTCTCCTAGATGATTTGTGTGCAATGCAAGTTTAACAAGCACTGACCTAAAAGAATAAGGCATTACAAAACTATGGCGCCTATTCCAACTATTTGGCATCAATTTAAATTTCTGCCTTCCCAGCACAGCCCTCAAGCTCTCCAAGACACTATCAGCTTCAAGGTGAGCTCAGCATCAACCGTACGCTGAGTCAATAAGAAGAAAGCAAACTAAATGCAGAGGTGAGAATGAACTGCACCTCATTATCATTCAGCTCCTCCAGCCGAGCCCTTAACTGGGAACCACCCTGGCTCCAAACGTAAGTGGGGTTGGAGGATTATGGGTAGAAATGACAGAAGGGCAGGCACACACTTATCTCCCTAACTAGCTGTCCTCACACATCCATCTGTCAACAGTGACACCTTCGTGCCCTTTAGCCTGCATGTGGCCTGCAGATACACCTGTGAGCCCACACAACATTTCGAATTTGAATTCATTCCCTTCATCTATAAATCTGGAATTTTCACATTTAAAAAAATCTATACATGTAATTCTCCTCTACAAATCAGAAAATCTGGCCACACCAGACCCACATTCCAGCATGGCTACAAACGAAGCCAAGGCTCAGCTGTCCCACTTAGGTGCTGACCAGGACCTCCACCACTCCCTACAGTCTCCCCAACACCGTAGCTGAGGCTGAGTGTCCACTGCCATTCGTTATCTTCCATTTGGCCTGCTTTACTCATTCACATTCCCAGCCTGACCCCGCTAGGTTTTTGAATTTTTGACCCCTTTCCTGATCTCAAGTCATTCAATCTACCTGAATTTATTCTTTCATATGTGTAATTCGGGAAAAGGAGCTACAGTTTATATCATCTTCATTTTGATCATAGACCTTGTGAGCCGGATGGGACCAATCCAGGAAACTACATAGTACCTCACCTTAAATAAATACGATGCTGTTTGTCTACCCAACTCATTCCAATTCTGACATTTTTGCTATTTTAACTATTTCTTTTCAGAATGGTATTTCAGGGTTATAAACAAGAATTAATAGCAAGAACAGACACAGAAAAATACATTGTTGAATCATTCCCCCAGATTCATTTCAAAACTTGAATATACTGTAATGGTAAATTCTAGGAGGGCAAGTACCTTGTCTTTTTTGTTTACTGACATAGCCCCAAGCACCTAGAGCGTGCTCAATAAATACTTACTGAGTAAATGTAGGAACTTTCCCAGAATTGTAAATTCTCAAAAATTCATACACAGATTTTGAATGTGTCTTTAATTACCAACAAGTATATGAGGATTATTCATTTGCTAGCCTAGCTCTATTTGGGTTGATAAAAGAAAAAAAAAAACAAAAACAAAAAAACCTTTTTATTTCAGTGACTAAGAAAACTGGTAGCAGAGAGAAGACATGTAATCCTAACAAGCCTAAGACTCGTGGCCTTTCACAACTGGCTTTGCAGCCAAACAGCATCATGTAAACTAAGCAAAATGGCTACACTGAATTATGAGATTTCATCCAATTCAATTCTATATACCCACATCTAGAGTCTTTGGTCATCACCATAATCATCATTATCATCATCCCAATTTTTTTAAAGATTTTATTTATTTATTTGACAGAGAGAGAGTGAAAGAGCACAAGCAGAGGGAAGGGCAGAGAGAGAGGGAGAAGCAGGCTGATGCAGGGCTCGATCCCAGGACCCTGGGATCATGACCCAAGCCGAAGGCAGACGCTTAACTGAGCCACCCAGGCACCCCATCGTCCCAACCTCATAAAGCTGGACAACTGTCACAGACCACTTATTGAAAAGCATTTATGGAACACTTACTAGTAGGCCAGGAACTAGGTACTAGGTGTCTGACTTCCTAACTAAAAGTTATGTCCTGCAATACTATTATATCTCCCATGCCATGACACTTGGTAGTTCCAGACATGGGGGAAAAAATTACATTTTTAATTGTCTTGAAAACTTGACTGAAAAATACATTGCTGGGAAACTGAGTCACGGAGACATAAAGTGATGTTCTTGTGGTTACAGGCTGTTATTAACCATTTTGTAGAGCTACAGAAGCATCTCCAGAGCTCTCACCACTGCCCCACAGTGGTTTTATAATAGTCATTTTCAAAAGTTATCCGCTAACCAAAATGCAAGCCAATGAATTTTAACCACTCAACAAATGATATGATGAGCAAATGTATCTTCAAATAGCAAAGTCTAAATTTTGGCCCAATTCTGGTATATTTATAAACATACCAACAATCAATCTAAAAGGAGTTTGCACTAAAGCTAAATACATGTATCCGAGCAGGAAACTACTGTGATAGAACGTTTCAAGAACTAAAGCTAAAAAAAAAAATTGTTAGAAATTTTCCTTGAACTTAAAGCTGCCCCAAATGGGGTCTGTTTTATGGAGTACGAGATTACAACGCCCTTTCATTCTCCGGTTGGCCTTTGGATTGCCTGACTGAAAGGTGGATAATCTGCCTCCATTCTCACTATATACCATAAAAGAGAACTAAAGTAGAGCTGTTTCACTCAATTCAACTCAACTTTCTGTAGAAAATACAAATGAAAGCAGGACCAGGTCACTGCTACTCCTGATGGCCATTCTAAGAAGGAATTTACTGCCCTCGCCAGCACCAACAAACATGAGTGTGCCATTCACCACACGTCTATAACAGGGTAGAACTAAACTAAGAGGGAAATGGTCACATTAACCAGTTTCTTCCACCTTCAATACGTTTGCAACTGCCCGTAAACTGATACAAATAAGAAATACAAGTGTACAGGTTGTTTTCCTCAGAGGGTCTGAACTGGCCGTTCTTCTGAATTCTTGATTCATCTGAGTAGTCACAAATTCACTCCATCGGTATATAAAGCTCCATTGTTCAAATACACTAAATTTTAGAGCTACAGAAGGCCTGCCCTCTGGAAGAATATATTCTAACAGAAGTCTCTGTGTTCTATTACTAGGTTGAACTTTTTTTTTTTTTTTTTAAGATTTTTATCTATTCGACAGAGAGAGAGACAGCCAGCGAGAGAGGGAACAAAGCAGGGGGAGTGGGAGAGGAAGAAGCAGGCTCCCAGCAGAAGAACCCGACATAGGGCTCGATCCCAGAACTCCAGGATCACGCCCTGAGCCAAAGGCAGACACTTAATGACTGAGCCACCCAGGCACCCCTACTAGGTTGAACTCTTGTTATTAAGTTTCCTATGACCACATAACCCATTTTCAGTTGCCTGCTTTTGCTTACTCTCTAACGACAAAGAATATGAAGAGAGGAAAAGGACCGGGACAAGTAACCCAGCCTGCTTTTCCGCACATGCTCTTTTTCCTAAGAGAGCAAGCATATATAGTTGCTCCAATATTTAAACACAATTCTCACTGGAATCTCAAAGAAGGATGTTAAAGAGAAAAACTGATCCAAAATCAAATGAAACCATGGCACAGTTTTTTACATATAGGTAGTAATTCTGAATGATCAGTTTTTTGTACCAGGAAGAATCTGTCTGTCTCCTCATTGCCCAGGCCATTCAGACTTGAAAACTTTAACGGCAAAGCACAAATACATTTTTCCAAAAATCTTCTGTCATAGTGCCTACTACTGATACTTTCATATATTCCCTTATAGAAGCTGCATAATCCACCACAGAAAACCAAAGTGTTATGCTGTATTATTAAACTCAGCAGAAAGCTCCATATGCAGCAACAGGAGGCCATAGGCAATTAACTCTGTAAATTGAAAGCTTTAAAATTTTTGCATGACCTTTAAAGGTCAACGCAGTTGCCCATTCACATGCATGCAATTATACAGGGACTACTTCATAGCCAAAAAAAAAAAAAAAAAGAAGAAGAAGAAGAAAGAAAAAAGGAGAAAGAAAAAGAAAAAGAAGAACAAAAGTACTTAGTGAAACTAACCTTGCATTCATTAAAAGCTACTGTGCCCTCTCCAGGCTTTGGGTAGAGAGTTACTTTTACATAGCACATGGAGAGCAAAGGAGACTTGTGTGTCTGCTTGTCCCCATTTGGTCAAAGTACTGAATTCAGCCCAGCACTATCATTGTTAAGAATGCAACATTAGCACATTAACCAACCACTCTGAAGAATTTCAAAAACGTACTGTATAGAACAATATAAATATAAATTGAATTAAATGAGTATGCTTGTGCTATGGCTAAAGGAAAGGGAAATGTACCTTTGCTAACCGCCATTCAGGGGAAGTCATAAAACAGTTATAGCTCCTATGCAATAAGTTAGGAAATTGAAGTGATGAAAAAGACTCTAATATAAGCAGATATTCTGATTCCTTAGTTATATCTCATGCCTCATATGGCTCACTGAACAAAATGGAATATTCTCCTTATACTTACAGATTGTTTTCATCTGAATCAAAAAGTAACCTGAAAGTCTTCTATTTTCCAATGGCAATATCAATCAATTGCCTAAATAGGTGAGAATGTCACTGATTCCAGTGACTAGCTTGCCCATCACCACAGCACGGGATGAAATCCAACATATACATGTGGTATACACGTTGGAAGTGGGTGGGTTTTGGAAATCTAACAAATTGAAATATATCAATATGTTTCTGGGAAAATTATAGATACCATTTGTAAACCGGAGTCATATGCTCTAATGTAATACATGGTTTGCTTTAACTGTGGAGGCACATATTTAATAAAGATGGCATACGAATATATTTAATGTTTTAAATGTGCTGAAATTCCCAGTCATAGGGTCAATAAACACATCCTAAAACACCTCTACATAAAGGACAAAGTTTTTTTGTTTTGTTTTGTTTTTTGCTTTTGTAACCTTACAAATAGAACTATCTCCAAAAGAAAAACCAAAGAGAAAAATATACTACGTGTAACAGGGGTTTAAACAGTAAAAATCATAAATGACCTTGTTAAACTATAGATACAGTTGCACTCTAGGTCAAATCAGGAAAAAAGTGAAAAATGTAGACTCTTTTTGAAAGTCGTTCTTTCCTCTTTAACACAAAACCAGTATTTCACATGTTAGCCATTAAATGCATACATACATATGCACATGGATATAGAGAGAGAGATAAAGATCAGGTAGATAATATAGAAATTTAGATTTAAATACTACTTTTCTTCACATTCCAACAGGTCCAACCATACCTGTTAAATTTCTGTTAAAAATAAGTAGAAAACAAGAATTGTTGTTATAGTTCATGGACAAGGACATCTGAACCATTGTGCCAAATGAATAGAATCGGACTTTCTAAAAATGACCAAATAAAGCAGTGGTCAATGACGACTAAAAAATAAAAACTTCTAATTATGTTTTTTGGGCCCACCTTTCCATCTCCCCGGTTTCAGACTATGCTCCAAATCTAAAGTAAAACTTTTCTCTAAAAAGACTTATGGTAACTCCCTTATGAAATTAGTCCTCCTCTTTCAGTGGTATAATTCAATATGCGTCAAGTAGTTTAAAATAAAGTGAACCAAAGAATTTTGGAACAAAATGGCAAAGGCACCGTATTACATAGCATTAAAAATCAATGGTGTGTAAGCAAGATACATCATGTCAAATACTGTGCAAGTATGTAGACCAGATATGAAGTTGATTTAGTTACTTTGGCCTTCAGATCTACCAGCAGCCTGTATTAACACATGCCTTCTCTTTGTTCTGATGGAGCCTTACTAATGACAGGTTGATGAACTCCATTTGTAAATGTCAGGTACAGACCAAAGGAGACTATGTTAGATGCTTATCTTACGTCAACTTAGGGTTTTTCACCACAAAAACAAAACTGCATTGCATAGTCAAGTTCTTTATTTTTACTTGAATCTTCAATGAACAAAACAGCTGCAGAATAATATGACTTAATGAGGCATCCCTAATAAAATACTGGAGAAGTAAAAGCGGGGGCACTGAACTGTTTGCACTCTGGTTGTTTCATCTTCTCAAATCTATTAGAAGTAGCTGATGACACTTGGGAACATTCCTAGTTTGGGACGTACATCAGACAGGCAAATGGTCATCAGTTTGCAGCCACAGCTGAACTTGGGCAGAATCTGACAATACCTTTCACTACGGCCCATGATAATGCCTGGAAAATGCTGGAAAGGCACATCTTATCCTTCATGTTCGGGTTAATCCATACCGGCAATTATGACAAATCAACCCTAAAATGCACTTTCAACATTTCGATATTCAAAAACACCTTGTCAAAGGATCATCATTAAAATGCAATATTGAAGAGATTAGATCCAGGACCACTAAAACTTTTTGATAATACACAAAATAATTTTTTATAAAATCTTATCACCCAAGTTTCATCACTTTATAAATTTTTAAAAAGGAAAAGTGGCCATGTCTAAAAACAGATCTTTTTATAGCTGTGTCATCACATTTTACAACTTGGTGGCTAGTAAATACTATAATGCATTCTCTAAGCAATATGTATCTTTTTTATCACGGGTCCATGGGCATTTCAATGAATCTTCATTTTCCAATTCATCATCGTTAAAATGGCTAACATTTTTCAGATTCAAAAATCACACATACTTAGAAACCTTAGATTCCCCTTTGGCACAACTTGTAGCATTACAGGTGTTTGCTTTAAGGTCAAGGTTTTTGATTCTTCTTAAAGAGGCATCATCGTAGCATTATGTATAAATATGTAAGTTCAAGTATCCTCAACTACACAATTTTATTAAAGAGCAAGGAAAGAAGATTTGAGTCTCAAAAAAAAAAGCCTAATTTAAATAAAACAACACACTAAAACTGTGTTCTTCCTCTTAAGAATCACTGTGCCTAAGCATTCAGTTAGTAGTGACACTGCTCTCATAGTATTATTTCTATAGACAATGTAATCCAGTTTTTTTTCACCGATAATTAAGAAAATAAAAATAAGCTCCAGTGTGGTTACTGATGGCCTTTCAGTGGCTACTAATGGCTTTAAAAATTAGGACTCTAAAAAGGTCAACATGCAAACAACTGACTCAGGATGAGATCCAGAACAGATAAAGTAGGAAAAGAGAAAAATGCATCTGATCATTTTTAAGGATGTTAGGTACTAAATTTGAAATTGTAAAAGATTCACCAGTCTGAGACTACATGTGCAAACACGGAAAGGCTGCAATAAATACAAATAATCTTAATGCTCTGTATTTCAAGGGCTTTAGAAGGGTTTCTAATCTCCTTTGCTAGTTATTGCCATTTAGCTCCTTTACATAGAAATCTTAAATTACTCATTTGTCTCAACTTACATTGTCTAATAGAGCAGTTTTAACGTGTTAATTGATAACAGTCTGATTATTGATGTCTCAAACAATCTAGTTGGGAAGACAGGAACCAGATAATTATCATCCATCAATAGTCATTGAAATTCATCCTGTCCTGAGTGAAGGACCCTTCTACACTAATGCTTTGGAGGTACTTGTCAGAGCAAAGGTTGTATACAGGGTCTTTGTTTTTTCAAAAATGATTTTTGCAAAATTCAAGAAGGGATTTAACACTCACAAAACGAAGGTTGTTGTTCTTTGCTGTCTTATTGCCACAAGCCAAAGTCAGCCAGCACAGGGGGAAGAGGCTGGCTAGCCACTGTAGTAAGTACACATTTGATTCCAAACGCTTCAGGCCATGGTTTAACACTTGGTCAGGAAGTGGAATACTGAATAGGAAAGCGTCGTGTCTACCCAGGGGCTCAGCAAGCTCCCACAGTTCGTCCTTTTCAAGTAGAGACTAGATAGCTCAGTCTGCAGTTCTAGGAGAAATAGGGCGACGGATATCAAACTTTCCTTTGCAAAGGCAGTTTCTGGAAATAACACGTTCCCCACTGACAAGTGCAGATCAGTAGCCTAAAGAAAACACCTCTTGGTAGGAACCTGGCCTTTTAGAATAGAAGGGGGGAAGGGACAGCAAAGCAGCGGGGCAGAAAAACCGTGTGCCATTAACAAGATTTGGGAGGCATCTATCAGGAAAGAAAGGAAAAAAACCCACTTTTCTCGAAGCTGTTTTTTTTCTGAACCCCGTTCGCAAAATGATCCTTTTCCTAAAGCTCTCCTGGAGAATCCTTTACTAAAGCTTTATTTCCTTCAGTCATGAAGTGTCCGTTCCCAAATCTAAGTAAATTTTTAAATAGATGAAGCTTCAGAACTTACCAAGATGATTCTTTATGAAAATAGTTAGAGGTGGGGAAATCAATAGCCTCATTGAAACGCCCACCCTCTGCAGACAAGCCCGAGAATTAACTAATCAGAAGTGGACAGAAAGTAGGGATTTCAGAAAGGCGACCTGACACATCCCATTGATCCTCTCTCGAACGCGACCCCCAACTCCTCATTAGGAGTCCAAAATGGTTACCAAGCAGGCTTGGTTCCATTGAGGAATGGAATTAAAACCCACTGCAATCCTCGGCCGGGTCGCTCGCTGTGTTAGGAGAAATGGGGCAGGGAGGGAGGGCACCGCTCCCGGAGCCTCCTTCGCGTGCTCGGATCCCCTCTCGGCGTCCCTCTACCCCCGCCCCTACCCTGACCGCCCGCGAGGGAGAAGCCGGGCGCCTAGCCAGCACCTGCTCTCACCTCGCGCCTTCCCGGGGCGGGCCCCCTGCCGCCCCGACCCCCCGGGAGGGGAGGGCTTCCGCGCCCGGGGTGCTCCAGCTGCCGCCCGGTCCCCAGCGCCGGCGGGGGGCCGGCGGCTAGGCTCGCACCTACCTGCAGCCCGGCTTCCTGGTGGCGGCAACACCTAGCGATGCTCCTGCAGCTTCCGCGGGCCCGCGCCAGCCTTATCGCTCTCGCATCGCTTCCAAGATGCCAATCCGCCGTCACCGTTCTGGGGCATAGGGAAGCCAAGTGTGGTGGTGTGTGCTCGTGGAGGGCGTGTGAGTGTGGCCCTGAGCGTGCGTGTACGCGCGCGCGTTTCCTCCTCCGATAGCAAAGAGGGTTCAGGAATCTCTTGACATCCAAACTGGAGTCCCCTGAAAGCGGGTGCAAGGTGGAGTGCGTGAGCCTCGTCTCTTTTCCCCCCCGCTCTTTATTCCACGGCGTCAAAGTAATCGAAAGATTTGTTTACTGAGGCAAAGCCAAAGTCCCGCAGCCCTTGCCAGCGCCCGCGGTCGTCCGCGGTCCTCGTCGGAGGCGTGCGGTGCGCTCGGCTCCCCGGACTGCGAGAATCGAGGCGGTCTTGCAGCAATTACCTCTCTTCTTCCATCTCTGATTTGTTTGCTTTTAACGCCGAGTAACGACTTTTCCTCTCGCCTCACGTCGTCTCTCCCCCTCACATACACACACACTCACACATCCTCCGTCCCTCTCTCCCGCCCTCCCTTTGGCTCTCTGGGGAAAGGCAATTGGACGGAACGATTCACCTTCAGGAAAGCAGTCTCTGCCACGTACTTCTCCCGTTCCCCGGCTCTCGCAGGTCCCAGGTCTCCAACGTGGAGGAGTTGCAGGGGAGGTTCGGGGCGGCAAGGAGGGGAGGCTCTGCGCTTGGCCGGGCAGGAAGCCGGCTTCCTCGGATCAGGTGCCCCTTGTTCCTGCTTTTAGCAGCTAGGTCCCAGCCGCTGCCCTTTTGGAGACTTTGCGCCCAGTCCACTTAGCAGCAACTCCTGGCCAGCTGCAGCCCCTCAATCCCGCCTCGAAGTGCTGCGGGCAGAGCCCCACGCAGCCCAACCGCTGCCCCCCTAGGCATCGTGGGCTGGAAGGAAGGGAAATCCGCCGCTGTCCCCTGTCCCCAGTACGCTGCCACCGTCACCACCGAGAAGGTGCGAGTTCCAACGTCGAACACAAGCGAGCAGGTGTTGCCTGTGTCACTTCGCTAAAGGCGGGAGGAAAAGAGAGAAGGGGTGGAGGAGGGGGCCCAGGAAACAAATCCAGATAACCCGAAGGAAAAAAAAAAAAGTAATTGGTTTGGTAATCCAAACCCTCTCTCCGCCTCTCACCCCAGGCGCTGTACTGTCAAAAGACACCGGTGGTGTCTTTTAGAAAGTCACCGTAAAGGGCAGAACCCCCTGTTCCGCCCAAGACCCCTTATTCCAACCAGCCTGGCTGTCCCGGGAGTACGGAGTGAGGGCCTCCTTGTGCAGTGCAAGGAGCGCGCAGGGAGAGAATAGGTCCCGACACTCCAGGGCGAGTTAAGCAGTAAAATGGGACAGCAGAACCCGGTTAACGTCGCTTCCCTCCGTCTCTCCCAAAAGCCTGTTCTGTTAGCAGCCGCGGCTACTGCGAAGAGCAAACTGCGGTCCTGCAGAAAAAGACAGACAGTAAAAGATGAGAGGGCGGCAATCAGTATAAAAGCTGGACTATGTCTCCCTCTAGAGGGAGAACCGGGTTAGAGAGCTTGACTGGAGGTAAGTAGGACTCCCAATCTCTCCACAAAGAAAAAAGAAACCGGTACCTGGTTTCAGAGAATTTTACATTTTTACAAATTCCAACCTCTAATGGATTTAGAGAGAGGAATTGCAGTGCCGCCCTATGTAAGCAGAGTCCTTGCTAAAGGAACCTCGTGATGTTTACAGAAATGTAATAGCAAGATCCTGGAAGGTCATGTCCTTACAGATCTGGTCAAATTGGGTGTTGGTTTAAGTACTATGCACGTGAACTCAAATGAAGGGCCTTATGCCCACTTTGACCAAGTTTGGTCACGAGCAAAACCTTAATCTCATGATTAGAACATTATTTTTTAAAAGCATAAGTAGTAATAATAGATTTAGAAAAAGAAAAGAAAATCTGAAGCAAAAAAAATCGGACGCTGGTCCACAAAATCTTATAAGTCTCCAAAGAGACTTATATAACCAAGATCTGGTTTTGGAGCCAATATTTATACCTCTTATTCAACTAACTGATAATTTCTAAGGTAACTAAATGCCTTCCAGCTCTAACGTTTTGTGCTTTTTTAGCTCCAATTCACTGAAACCTTTGACAAACTAGGTATCACATGCTCCCTCCACTAGCTAAAAAATAAAAGTAACACTAACCACCATATCTACAAACAAATATGGAATATATGTTTCACTTGTTAGTGATTTTATCTGAACATGCTTTGTAATTCCAATGTATTTTATATCTAAAAGGCATCAAGTAATTTAGGTTGGCATGGTCGTTTTAATAAAGGTGCCCCAGATTTCATGATGTTTGTTACTTCGATGAAGTTCAAGCGAGGTCCCGTTAGTAACTTTAATATTTAGATTTTGTGAAGTTTGCTTTCCAAATGTTTCTGTGTTTGAGTTATAAAATATGTACTAACATGATTAAATTCCTTCCCATTCACCATTCACTCTGAATTTTTGGAGTGATTCTATTTTAACTGGATAAATCTTAGTATAAGCTTAAGAAAGGAAAAGAGTTTATAAGAAAATACATTAGACTAACAAGGAGCCAAGGCTACATCATCTGGGGTTTATTATTTTAGCTAATTGTATTATGGTAGATTTGAATCAGCCTATGACAGTCATTTCAGGTACCCTCGGATGGTCTCTTTCAAAAGCTTCGTGTCATGTATCAAAGATTTTTATTTCATTCCTTTTACCTAGTGACTTATTTCCCCAGGGAGCGAAGTTTTTGTTTTAAAACAACTGGCACTGTTTTATTGCAAATCTTACAGCAACTCTTTGTCTGCTATGTTAAGTAATGGGATGGAATCCAAACAGGAATGGCATTGGAAACCCGGGCTTTGTGTTGGGAGGAATAGCCATTTACAAAATCACTTTAGAACACTGGCCTTCCTTTCCCACAAGAAATAAAAAGCATACATCATAATCCTTCTAGTTTCTAATTCATTAGCTCTGTGTAGTTGTAGGAAAATCTATAATTTTATCATATGGTTAAAACTATTTTTATTAAAATGTATGACATTTTCATCCTTATTGTCCTAATTAAACTTGTCTTATAAAAATATGAAAAAAGTAAAGAGAATAAATGTATACATTAATTACAAAATACAACAGAGAATGTCTTATCCGGAATCCTATGATGCTGAAATTCTCTAATAACATTTGTACTATTTGTCAGTATCCAGATAATTCCTAATGATTTTTAGATCAAGGTATGCCTATTTCCAGCACCTCCTAGACTTTAAAACCAAATCTTTGGTTTTCTCTCCAAAACTAAATAGCAAATACCTCCCCAGTTTAATAGAAATCTTGAGACGATGCCTCTTACCTGTTTAAACTGCCCGCTCCCTCCGGTGAAAGCAGTGAACAGTAATTGCTCGGAAGGCTGAACTTCACTGACCGTAACTCTGTGTGCAGCTCTTCATATTCTGAGGAATTACTAAAATGTCACTTGGGGGCACTTGAAGCTTTCTGCCAGGGCTTTAATGTGTGATCCCAAATCTTTATCTCAAGTTCTCACAATATCCCATAAAATAGATATACCCACATTATACATATTTTTTAAAATTGAGACTTAATTTCACTGCCACAAAATGGCCAAGCTGAGAGATTCAATCCAAATCTACGTAAATCCGAAGCCAGTTTTGGGATTTTGTTTGCTTTGGTCTGGGCTTTGATTTTTCTCTAACCTCCCCAGCACCACCACTGAAACACGCTATCTCCTGTGTTAGAAATAAAAATCATTTGGACCTCAATATGGAAAAACCTTACCTGAGGAACTTGGGTCCATCAATAAGCATAGAAAGAAGTGGTGGAAAAGAGAAGAAAAATTAGCACCAGCTCCCCTTTGTACTCGGCCGGGTATTAAAACAAATGAACACAAAGTTCTAATTCCTAGTGCACAGGTGGACAGGAGTGTCCCATACAAGCCACTCACTCCCACTTGTCTCTTGTTTCTTTGGTGATAACCACCTTTTTTCTATCTTTTTCAATAGTGCTCATCTTTTCAGTGTTTTCATCTAATTAGGTGAACAGAAGGAGGCCCAGAATCTATTCCATATAACCCAAGGTAACATGTGCATGTTATTAACTTGGAGAATCCCCATCACCTAACACAATAAACACTCTTTAAATACTTTGTGCTCAGTAATCAGGACAGCAAAGATCAAATGAGCAGATGGACACCATGGAAATAAAATAAGAGAACTACTCCCTGGAATGGTAGGAGAAAGAAGTGAGGAGGAAAAACTGTCCTATATGCAGTAAGTAGGCAAATAGAATAAACTGCTTCACAATGTAGTGACTTAAAGAACAAATATTTATTGGGACGCCTGGGTGGCTCAGTCGGTTAAGCGTCTGCCTTCTGCTCAAGTCATGATCCCAGGGTCTTGGGATTGAGTCCTGCATCAGACTCCGAGCTCAGGAAGGAGCCTGCTTCTCCCTCTTCTTGCCGCTCCCCCTGCTTGTGCGCTCGCTCTCGCTCTCTCTCTCTCTCTCTCTCTCCCCCTCTGACAAATAAATAAATAAAAATCCTTAAAAAAAAAAGAACAAATATTTATTTAGTTCACATCTCTGTGGATTAGCAGTTTGGGTTAAGCTCAGCGAGGCTCAGCTGGGCAGTTCCTCTGGACTCAGCTCACGTGTCTGCGGTCAGTTGGCCGTCTCGTGCCTCGCTCACCTGATAATTGGCTGACTGTAAGCTGCAGCGCCAGAGAGTAATTGGCCACGTGTCTCTTACCATCCAGTAGGCTGGCCTGGCTGTTTCATACCGTGGCAGTCACAGGCTTCTAAAAGGAGCTTCTAAGGGGAAGCACCTTCCGAGTCTCAGCTTGCGTCATGTTTGTTAACAGCCTCCTTGACGAAGCCGTTCATCAGGCCAGCCCAGACTGAAGGCGCGAAAAAAGTCTCTACCCCTCCTGGGTAGAGCTACAATAACACATTCAAGAACCTGGTACAGGAAAAGGGACAACTTGTTTTCATTTTTACCGTCCTGTCCAATAGCTATCCCAGAAGGCTAGCATTTTGCCCGGTAGCTTCACCCACTGGGCGTCTGTCTGGTGGACTGAGCTGTGGAAAGCAGAGTATTTCCAGTATAGAGTAAAGGACACCAATCTTGGGTAAGAACTAGAAGATCGTCCAGATTAAAAGTCTCCAGACTTGCTTCCATTATCAGATAGAGTCTGTCCAACAGCTTTCAGCAATGCAATGGAACATGTCTCTTTAATTCTTTCTCACTAGAAAGCACAAATTTTCCAAGATTTAATCTACTCTCCGGGCAGCCATTGAATTAATTAATCCCAAGGCTTTAATTTACAGTTCAGATTTATCAACACTATTATAAAATCTGACTTGTTCCATTAGAAATCACTAGCAACCTTTACACGGCAGTGATGATTTCATCATTGGTACATGGACCTCATGTCATCTACTTTGGCTATTTAGAGACTTTGTTTACTTTCTGATTTCTTAACATGTTCCAAAGACTTGAGATGAAAAATACCTATCATAAATGACTTCCAAAATGGGCTTGATTGAAACCCTTGGCACCACCAAGGGTGGTGTAAACAACCTCACCTAGTTAAGCCCAACTCACTCATTAAGGCTCAGGACCAGAGTTACGTCCTCTAGGAAATTATCTGCAATTCCCTTCCACTGTAGTAACTTTCTCCCATGGGCTCCCAAACACCTGAAACTTCTCTCCATTTTCACACCCACTACATTGTGTTATAATTGACTTATTTTTTTGTAGTTTATAAATTATCCCACACTAGTACATTTGTGTTTCACCTAGTAAAGCTGCAGACATGGAGGGACAAGTAACCAATATATTCAATTGACAAGATTTTGGAATAACATATGATCACATTTATTTTCATATCCAATAATAATGACTTAAAGCTTCCAACCTGCTGATCACATGAATTACATTCATCTAGATATTACATTCTCAAGTGATTTCCAGAAATCTTGAGCAATGCTGACATGGTCTGTGAAATTAGCCTTCTTCATTGCTGCGCGTGCACGCACACACACACACACACACACACATCACCAGAAACAAGGATCTCAAATGCACTCCTTAAGGTCTATCTTGTCCTGCTGACCTTCAGAGCCCCACCTACTTGTTTCTATTTCCAACATTCAGCTGTTTGCATGCACAGTTTAACACTAAGCCTCACATTAGAATGGTAACTGAAGTCCAATTTGCTCCAACAGCTGAACTACGGTGGTTCCTAGGGTACACGGGAAGTTCCACTTCTCCAGAATACTACACTCAATCAAAGATCAAAGAAAAATAGTCCTAGACTCCAGAAGCCCTAGGTTTTTATAATCAACTCATTTAAGTTACAAGCACATAAACTTTTCTCCCACATTGCCAGAGAAACTAGGTAAGGAAGAAACCCAGCATTAGCTCCATGCTGAGCCCAGTAAGAGCCCTTCCCTTTGACAGCTTAGATGGTGGTGTTTTGCCCAGGTCTCTAGGGTGTAGATATCCTCATCCCTTGTGAACACTGAGGTCAGCCACAGGGAAGGTTGAGGTGAGGTGGGCATTCTTGGTCTCTCTGCCTGCCTGAATGCTTGCTGAGTTGCAGAGACCAGAGAGAAAAAGAGCTCTTGGGAGAAACTAACCTTTGTTTCCCCAGTAGTGGGGGCAAATGTGAAATTACAGAGAAGTGCCTGCTTCTTGCCTGAAAAATTCTAAAAGTGGGAGGCTGGCTGAAGTGACCAAGAGCAGCAGTCCAAAGTAGAGGGGTCATATGATAGTCAAGAGGCAAATCTTCACAGGTCAAAGACATATTAGTTTTATGGACATCACAAAAGGCTGTAGCCTGAGATATCACGGCATTGGGAGAAAAATAAAACAATGTGTTGATTGTACCTCACAGTTTGTACCCATTTATTAATGAGCTGAACAGTAGGTTATATGAACAGTGGTCTTTTGGACATTTTAGTTCTGTAGTATAAGGCAAAAAACAACAACAACAACAAAAACCCAGCAACCCTATTTTATAGACACTACTTGCTAGTAGAAAGGAGCTATTAATATTATGGTAGTCTGAGATCTCATGATTTCTAGAACTGGGTAGGCAGCAAGTAAGTAGCTACAGAGTTATTATGAACAAGTCGCACGGATAGGATTGGGAAAAAGTTGACAAATCCCAGATATGTGAGAAATTAATGGTCCACACAATGAACGTATCAGTCTCAGCAGCATAGATTAGAAGACGGGATCATCAGAATTGAGGGTGTTGCCCTAATAACCGTTCTCTTCCTCCAGCAGAAATAGAAATTTCCATTGGCTTGAGGTAAGAAGTCCAGGGTCTTTAACCACTTTACACTTTACCTCATTTAATTCATCGGCTGTCTTCTTTCAGAAATTCTCATAACAGTTACCCAGATTTGGTCCTCCTCCAGTCTTCACTGAAGGAGTGACACAACCCCCTACAGCCAATACTACCAGCTCCAGATTGTCCATCTCTTGACTTTATCATGCTTATAGTAATCATGGGCATTTACTGTTTCTTCTAATCCTCATTCTTCCTCCCTGGTTTATTGGATTCATTAGATTGCTTTTGGTCTCTCACTTCCTTTTTACTCTCTTTCCTCTCCCTACTTACCCCATGCAAGGTTGTGGAAGCAGATAGACTCTCACTTTAGCAGGGAACCAAGATTTCATAGAGCAAGGTACACCCTAGAGGTACAGACCAAGATGAAAGTCGATTTTCAGTGCCATACTTAAGAGGCTGGGTCCTCCTAACCTTTAGCTCAAAGTCCCATCTCCCTCTTAATTTGCTGACCAAACAGATATTAATAACCCACAGTTTTGTTCATTCACAGAATGTGGCTAAGAGTTGGGAGAAGGGGAGTGAAATCCACTGAGCCAATTGACCAAACAAATAAAGACCATTTCTCACTGAAGCTAAGTAGAGAGGAATGTTTACAAATTTTCAATCAAAAATGGCAAACAAAAATAAGAAAGAAAACTAACTTACCTCTTTCTTCTCATAATAGTTTCATAAGATAGATATTATCTCACTTTATGATTTATAAACTAAGTTTAGAGGTTAGATAACTTGTAATAGCCAAGTAATTCAGTTAAAAAGTGAGGGCAGACAGAATTATAATTAGATTTTTTTTTACTCAAGAACATAAACAAGAACTCTTGTCTCGCAGTTCCCAGTCCAGTGCACTTTTCACTCTATGTATTGTTCTGAATTAATTATTTCGAGAGAGCTCAAGCTCTGAAATTTCCCCATGAAAACTCTCTTCAGATTCTTGTACAGAGTTTCCTCCCATTTTTAGTATGATATAGAATGATTTCTGTCATACAACAGGATCAAAATGGGAAAGTTTTAGTTTCAATGCCTCCATGCATTTTGGCCACCCAGTGTCAAAACAGTGCAACTGCAGGCAAATACTAATGTTTCTAGACAGAACAGAATTACATACTGTCAGCTTTACAGCAACAAAAATAAATCATGACAGGGTTCCAGCATTTTTGAATGGTAAAGCTTATACATATAGCAGATACTCCCACAACAGAAAGATGTGCATAAAAATGAAAAATTTAAATAGCATAAGCGAAGATGTGCCTGTTCAAAAAAGTAAAGGAGTAAAAAGAAATGAGATAATAAAATTTAATGGTATGTAAGGAAGCAGTCAAAAATAAGAGAAATAGTATTCAGGTTTTTTCTGCACATTTTTTTTTTGATGTAGAGGTTAATTAGACAGTGTAATGAGCCACACAAAGAATTAGTGGAATTGCCAATATTAGAGGTATTCAGTGAAATCTCTAGCTAGACAACTGATAGGAAACCTATAGAAATCAAGTTCCACCAAGTTGTAATGACAAACACAAGTGAACAACATGCAGCAAGGGATCCATTAGGACTAACATTAAAACATCATCATCTAAGTGGACTTACTACACATTTAATTGTGCAGAGATTGCACCCGCCCTCTGGAAAGCACAATCTAATAAAGCAGAAATGATGACAACACCGCAAAATGATGCTATTGGCTCATTAATCCCGTTACATGATGACAAAGAAGAGTGAATTTTAGAGATTGGAAATAGAGCATATGTTTACTTTAGGTTTAAAAAGTAGAAAAATAGCCATAGAACTCTGAGTATAATAAGAAAAAGATTTTTGATGATAATAGGTCTTCTTTCATAATTATTTAGGATTTGTGTCTGGGCTCTCTGGTCAACCTCTCTTGTGAAATCCTATCTCTCTCTATTGGGGTGTTGGCCTCAACACAACAAGTGTACAAGACTATAGATCAGACCAGTGGCTCTCAACATTTTGATTCGTTTCCTTATGTGGGATAGGAGGCATTGTCATAAATGTACCAGGGTTATTAAAAATTTTTGGTTTCTTCCTTTAAGTCCTTTCTCTCCCACTGGCAAAGCATAGCTAATACTAGTGAGTGAAAAGGACATTTATAAGGATAACGTTTCCAGTTTACATTTCAAAATAAATACTTCCCAAAGTTCGGTGCTTTATTAGTAGTAACTTCATTATTAACCACAAACTTTACAACAAATCACCACATTGCATGTGGTGATGCACCCTGCGTTGTGCTCGAGTAATAAATACTGTTAAAGAGCATAACACAATGATCCTTTGTGGTTCAAGGCCTAGAGCAAATAAGGAAAAAGTGGGTAGAAAGAGATTTGGTCTATACTTACCGTCAACTCATAGAATTGGAAAGGACGTTTTCAAAAGTGCTCAGTTTTTCTTTAATTCTAAAAGTTTGCCTTCAAACTATCCCATACCCCAAATCTCTCTCTCATTTTAATAATATTCAATACTCAGCTATGGAAATTCAATACTCAGCTATGGAAATTAAGCACCTCATAAAGATGTGCTTCACCAAGAGCTCTACTGCACAATATGCCTATTTCTTCCAGCTCTGTCTTTTGTGGTTTTGAATAAGAATCTCCATCTCTTTAGGATCAGGTTTCAAATTCATCAAGGATATCCTTCAGGAAAACTCGTCTTTGCTGCCATTAGACATTTTGCAAGTGGACAAGGTATGATGCCTGAGCCTACCAAAGTCCTCTGACGTCTTTGGAGGAAAAGTCCCTCTACTCCTCTCTGCTTAATAACCATTGTCTAAACATCAGTTCTTTCCTTGGCAGAGCTAATTGTTTTCCTTAAAAGCCTGTTAGGATAGTTGAGATTGTAATATGCTCTACCCCTCCAAAAAAGCACTAATACAAATGAAATATTTGAAAACAATTTATTTTTTATTCATTTGGCATTCTAAATTACCAAAGGTGTAATCCAACTCTTGAGAGAAAGAACATAAATTGCAACTGTGCTGATAAAATAAGTTTCTTAACTATTGCATCATCTTAAGAATAAAAAATACACCTCATTTAGTCCAAGAGAGATAAATTCCAAGGTAAAAATTATTTGCAGAAGATTAAAACTTAATATTAGAGTGCCAGAAGATGCCCAAAAATAAACCTAAACAAATGATTACTACTGGAAATATTTGCCTCATATTCTAGGGTTTTTTTTAAATGCAACTATGAAATTGTATATAACGGAGACCACAAATAATGTATTTTGTTCTCTTTGGTGGAAATAATTATAGTAAAGTTGTGAAGTAACTGTATTAGTAGAATTTATACCAGCAACCCAGCAAGTTTTGAGACCACAAATTTTACCCCTTTCTCTGAATCAGCTCATATCCAGGAGCCACTACAAATGTCTGTCTTTCTTTCCTGAGTTTAGACTGGGCAGTCGCTAGTATACCACACAGTTTTCAATCCCTCCTTATTTGGGTAAGGGTGCAGTCAAAGAAGTCCTAGGAAAGAGGGATGGAATAATTCTAAAGCCATGCTTTAGAATTCAGAGGAAAAAATCCCTCTGTTTATAGACAATTTGCTTAGTTTTCAGGATGATTACTTGAAAATTTAAGCAAGTTCAATTTGTTTAATAATTATTAAAAGTATGAGTTGCTATTAAATACTCTTGTGTGTGGTACTGTGCTTTGTAAATATATATGGTCTAGTGTTGTAGAAATTATAATCCAAGCTAAAGCATAAAAATGTTTATCAGCCACTGAAATCCTTAGACTCAATTATTCTTTATCCTAACTATGAGTAGCTTCAATTACCAATGGGATGTCTTTCAAAACTTTGTTATTTGGAACTCTGATTGTCCCCATCCCATGGAAACAATGATTAAAATGGAGATTAGGCTCCCAGACCTGTGTACCAAGATAAAAAAAAAATTCTGAAAAAGCTGTTAAACACAAAGATGCTGACTCAAGTTCCCAACTGACACTACTACCGGCGTGTAAACACCATTTGGCCTCTTCACCTTTCAGAGAGTCATAGAGAACCTGATGAAAGCATGTACTTCTCTAAAATTTCATAAACTCTTTCAAGGAGTCCAGCAATTCCTGACCCATCCTAGCACCCCAAGTTAAAAAGAGCTGATTTAGACATCTGAGTGATGCCAGCAAGATGGTAGCATAGGAAGTTCCAGCCCTTGTCCCCCAACAGAGACACGTAAAACAACAATACTTGAGCCAAAATACCTTTATGAAAACTCCAGAATCCGGTTAAGAATTTACAACACCCCAGGGGATCATAAAATTAAGAATCTTGCTTTGAAGTAGCTAAGAGAAACAGTTTCACTTTATCTATGTCAGATCCTCCCTCAAGCCATCCAGCTCAGGGCTGAGAGAGATCTACTCAGCCTGCAATTTCTCTCTCAAAGGAAAGGCATCCTCAGGCTTTCAGGGCACTGCCCCCAAAGACTTACTACCTCCTCACCTCACTCAGAGCGCTGAGGCAAGCAGCGTAATTAGAATACCTGGGGGCCGCTAAGAACAAAGGAAAGATGGCTTCACTAGTGAATTCTACTAAACATTAAAGAAGAATTATTACCAATCCTTCTCAAACTCTTCCAAAAAACAGAAAAGGAGAGACCATTTTAAACTAATTTTATAAGGCCAGCATTACCCTAATACCAAAAGCCAGATGAGGATACTACAAGAGAAGAAAATCACAGGCCAATATCCTTGATGAATGGAGATGAAAAAATCCCAAACAAAATACAAGTAAACTGAATTCAACAGCGTATTAAAAGGACCATACATCATAATCAGGATGGATTTATCCCTGGGATGCAAGGATGGTACAACATAAGAGTCTCAATAAATGTGATCTACCACATTAACAGAATGAAGGATAAAAATTATGAGATCATCCTAATAGAAACAGAAAATGCGTTTGACAAAATTCAACATCCTCCATGATAAAAAACTCTCGACAAATTAGTTATAGAAGGAATGTATCTTAACATAATAAAGGCCATATATAACAAGACAGCATCATACTCAACAGTGAAAAATTAAGTCTTTACGATCAGAAAAAGACAAGGCTTCCCACTCACATCCTTTCACCAGTGCTGAGACCTACTCTTCTGATTCAAGACAAAAAGGGACATGTCCAGAAAGAAAAGGAAGTTATAGAACTCTCACCTAAGAGAAATTACTAAAAAGCTAAAATCATTATTTTTACATAAGGTATCTTTGTATATGAACATAGGAGACTGAAACTTTCCAAAACACACCCTCCAGTTCCTCTACTAGGCAACAAAAGGCAGTTTCTACTTGTTCACATTTGGGGCTATTGATAATAGGTTAACAAGTGTCTTAGTCCCTCCCCAGAGGGACTTAACCTAACCCAGTTACTCAGCTAAGAAAATACTCAAAGATTTCAAGGGCTGTGGGACACAGGGTTTGTGTTGACACTGAAGCATCATCATGTTTCCCCTGTTAGAGTAACCAGCCTAAGGGGGTGAAATAATAAATGGAGTCTTGGCCAAGTTTCTGCTAACAGTGGGTCCATGGACCCATCCACTGGTCACCTCTCCTGTCCCTAAATGCATAATTATAATGGACGTACTTGGTAATTCGCAGAACCACCATATTGGTTCCTTAGACTATGGAATAAGATCTATATAACACAGAAAGCCAATTAATAGCCTCTGAAACTTTCCTTCCCTCAAGATTATACATTTTTTAAGAAGTATGTCATCCCTGGGGTGCCTGGGTAGCACAGTCGTTAAGCGTCTGCCTTCAGCTCAGGGCACGATCCCGGTGATCTGGGATCGAGCCCCACATCAGGCTCCTCCGCTGGGAGCCTGCTTCTTCCTCTCCCACTCCCCCTGCTTGTGTTCCCTCTCTCACTGGCTGTCTCTGTCAAATAAATAAATAAAATCTTAAAAAAAAAAAAAAAAGAAGTATGTCATCCCTGGATGGAGGGCAAGGGGAATAGCAGAGACCAGAGCCCCTCTTAAAGACCTAAAGGGCACATGGCTGCTGGTTCTCATCATTTAATTAGCCAGGCTGAACCCTACAAAAAAATAGACATATGCTGAAGAATTATAGTAAAATAAGGCAACCTCGATGAGAGAGTAATCCCAAATGAAACTGCTGCCCAGATGTGGCCTCTCTCCTGGAACAGATGACCATGGCCTCTGGTGCTTGGTATACGTACTATTACTGATCTGATGAAACATATCATTTTTCCATCCTTATTGGAAAGATCAGAAATTGTTTGAATTCACTCGAAGTAGCTATGTGTATATATTTATAGTCTTAACCAGAACTAGGTTAATATTTTTGCTCTCACATAATACAATCAAAAGAGACCTGACCTGGTCATTTGGTAAAACACTGTATTGGTTGCTATATTGATAGTACCACGTTAATCAGACTGGAAAAGCAAGAAGTAGCAGTATAAATAATAGACCTCGGTATAACATGTCTTACAGAGAATGGGAGTTGAACCCTATAAGATTCAGGGAAATGCCATGTAAGCAATACGTAGGAGTTAAGTGGTCTGGGATAAGCTATGACATCCTTTCTAAACCAAGAAACAAATAATCGCATGTTGTGTCTCCCCACACAGAGAAGGAAATATAATGCCTCATATTCCTCTTTGGGTTCTAGAAGCAGCATATTACATACTAGGAAACACTGCTCAGACACCCTTACCGAGTAGTATGAAAGTCTGAGTGAGACCCAAAGCAGGAAGAAAACTTGCAGCACGTTCAGCTTGGGCCATATGATCTCGCAGACCCTTCAGTATGAAAGGTCTCAGTGACAGGAAAGGATATTATGTGGAGTTGATGCCAGGTCCCCAAAGTGAAATCATAGCATAGATCCCTAAGGTTCTGGATCAAACTACGCCATCTGTAGCAGTGAGTTATACACTATTGAGAAAGAGAGAGGGTGAGACAGAGAGAGCTGTCTGTAATGCTGCTGTGCCTTGGTGGAGACAAAGAGCCTGACAGTGGGAGATCAGTAGTCAGTAGGCCAGAACTGATCATTATGAGGTGGGTTCTGCCAGACTTCCCCGAAGTCAGCTCAAGAATGCCATTGTGCCCAAGACTTAGCCCTTTTCCTGGGGACAACCCACCTCCAGTGACTAATCTAGATGTAAGAGCATTAAGGCCTAGCACTCGCTTCAAAGTTGAACAACTCTGGAGGGGCATACTAGTTCCAGAGCTCCCCACCACCACCACCGGAAATGGCAGAAGCCATTGTCACAACTGCATCACACACAGCTTAACCCTCACTCTTGCCATTCTTACTTCCCTTGCTCCCCCATGGATATTCATTCCAAGGGCATTCTTCAATAAACTTCTTTCAAACAAATCTGCATCCGAGAATCTTTTTCCCAAAAAAACCTCCCTAAAAAATACATACCAAAATTCTACTGAATTAGATGGGTGAACATAAGTGAAAGAGAAGCTTTACTTCTGGATTTTTTATAGTAAATCTGAATTAAATTGATTGCTAATTTATAAAGAAAAAGAGTGGAAGAAAGGAAAGGTAGAAAAGACCCCCCCTCCCCGTGTTTGATAAACACAGCTCTGAAATGCTATGTAATCAGTTCGGTAAACTTTCACTTCCCAGGTTAACTAAAGTAGAGGATAATGTTAGTCCAAAGAAATACTACCACTTGCTATTCAGCAAAGAACTAAACGTTTTAACCCAAACTGTACTTGTTTTTACCTCCTTTGAAAAGTCTGAATTTCATTCATTCACTTAGTAAAAACTTATTTAGTATCTATAACATACCAAATATTCTATAATATACTGCTACTATCTCTATGTACACGCTTACTATGAATCAAGTAGATGTTTTGAATATTCTTGGATAAAATGTTATTCTAGCTACTTATTTTCGTTCTCTTTTATATTTTTGTTGATTCCTCATCACAAGTCACTAAGTCCATAAAACAATGATAATCAGAGTAGATATCAAAAGGACATTTAAATTGGAATCATTTTCTATTTACCAAAGATATTCTGAAGGACATTTTTTAAGCAGCTACACATTTACATAGGACATTCAATACTATCATACTTGCAAAGTAGCTAGATGTTTTGGCATTTCAGATCTGAGATGATGGGATTAAAGTGGCAATATGTGAAAGCTGTGATTTGGACTAATTGAGAAAAGATGAGGACAAAACTATATTTTAATTAATAAGAATAAATACATCAAGATGAGCATAGTAAAAGAAAAAAAATTTTCATGGAAAAACATTTCTGAAAAAAATACCATTTAGAAGTTCCTCTTATTAATATTGTATTTCCATAAACTGATGAATAAAAATACGCTCCACCCCCACCTCTGAAAATAAAAACCTAGGTTGATTTATAAGAATTCAAATGTATAGCTAAAAGAAATTAATTTGGTTATCTGAAGTGTAAAAATGAAAAATTAGCTTTGGTTAAAATTATAAATGAAACCATAGGTCACAATTTTATCTGTATTTAATACACAACATGAAATAAATTGCTGACACAAGTGCTTTTGGAAATGCAAAGCCTTGGTAGATACAGGCGAAGGTTAGAGAATATTTACATACGGTAACCACAAAATAAATGAAATCTACACTTAATCTAAACCAATATAAGCCTAAATTTCTATATGCCAAGGACAAAGAGTTATTCTAAAATATTCACAAGTTAATTTTAATAGTAAAATTCCCAAGACTGTTTACTTGAAACATTTGAGATTTTCTGAGAACTTTTCACCTCAAGTTGTAAGCAAAATTTGTGAGGAGGGGTTGATTTGCTCACCAAATTTAAGATAATTAATTCACTATCTATAACCTCACGGCTCACCCAGGCTCACCCAGTACATAAAAACTGTGCCTCCTTCCACTAAGTCAGAACTGTATCTGTGAGTCTTCCTTTTTGGAGGCATTATTAAAATAAATAAGTGGCTGGGGATGTACTGTATGGTGACTAATATAACAAAAAAATTATTAAAAAATAAAATAAATAAGTGATTCTAAATATTAACTTTATACACAACGCAAAATCTCATTCTTTTTTTTTTAATCTCATTCATAGGGATTACTCAGCAAACTAACATACAGCTTGGAATTTTTTTTTTTTTTAGACCCACTGATGAGCAGATTAGAGAGAATATGGGATGAAAACTGAAAATACTAATGGGAAGTGGAAAAACCTAGAACAAAATTATGGAGTATTTTTTAATTATGGATATTTTTAAACAACTAAATTACCGAAATGTCACTAAAAAGAAAATTCTTTCAGAATGACTTTACTGAAGGTAAATAACTACAGGCAGAAACAAACTGCCCCCTGCCCCCAGGATAAAAAACCGAGTAAGTTAGAACTAGAACAAAGTATGAGTCATAGGAAAGTAAGAAGTAGAAATAATAACCTAGGAGGAAAAACAGATACACTAATGAAAAACACGAATAGTTATTTTGAAAAGAAATTACAAAATTAAGCTCACTTAGTGAAAACAATGCAAATTAACAAAATGAGAAATGAAATATAAGAACCAAGATAGGGGCGCCTGGGTGGTGCAGTCGTTAAGCGTCTGCCTTCGGCTCAGGGCGTGATCCCGGCGTTCTGGGATCAAGCCCCACATCAGGCTCCTCCGCTGGGAGCCTGCTTCTTCCTCTCCCACTCCCCCTGCTTGTGTTCCCTCTCTCGCTGGCTGTCTCTCTGTCACATAAATAAATAAAATCTTTAAAAAAAAAAAAAGAACCAAGATAAAAGATTTTTGAAAACTATCTGATTAAAAGAATGAGATACCACTACATACGTGTTCCAGTGGCCAGTCCAAACACTGACAATACCAAAATGTAGCGGCTGTGGAGCAGCAGGAACTCTCATTTGTTGCTGGGGGGAATGCAAACTGGTACAGCCACTTCTGAAGACCGTTTGGCAGTTTCTTACAAAACTAAATACATTCTCTTATTTTCCTTAGATTTTATTTTTACTTACTGTAGAGAAAGAGCATGAGCAAGCAGGGAGAGGAGCAGAGGGGAAGGGAGAGAGAATCTGAAGCAGACCCCATGCTCAGCACAGAGCCTGAGGTGGGGTTCGATCCCACAACCACGAGATCATGACCTGAGCAGAAACCAGGAGTTGGACGCCTAACCGCCTGAGCCACTCAGGCACCCCACAATATTAAATATATTCTTAACATACAATCCAGCAGTTACGCTCCTTGGTACTAACCCAAATGAGCTGAAAACTTATTTCCACACAAAAACCTGCACACAGATGTTTATAACAGCTTTACTCATAATTGCCAAAACTTGGAAGCAACTAAGACGTTCTTCAGTAGGTAAATGGTTAAATAATGGAATATGATTCAGCACTAAAAAGAAATGAGATATCAAACCATGAAAAGGCATGGAGGAAATTTAAATGGGTATTACTGAGTGAAAGAGGCTAATCTAAAAAGGCCATGTACTGTATGATTCCAACTATATGACATTCTGGAAAAGGCAAAACTATGGCGACAGTAAAAAACAAAGATCAGTGATTGCCAAGGGTTCTTCAGGGAAGGAATGAATAGGCAGAGCAGAGTATTTTTAGTCCAGGGAAATTATTCTGTATGATACCGTAATAGTGGGTGCATGTCATAATGCATTTGTCAAAAGCCATAGAATACACAACGCTTAGAGTAAACCCTGATGTGGACTAGGGATTTGGATGATAATGATGTGTCAATGTAGGCTCATCAATTCTAACAAATCTACCACTCTGGTGGGGAAGTTGATAGTGAAAGAGGTTCTGCATGTTTAGGGGCAGGGATATATGGGAAATCTCTGTACCACAACTCAATCTTACTATAAACCAAAAATTGCTACAAAAACCGAAGTCTGTTAAGAAAGGAAGGAAAAAAGGAAGAGGAAAAATATTTGAAAGAAAAGGCACCAAATTATTTAACAAAATAATCCTCTCTGGGTAACTAGAATATTAATAATTTTTATTTGTCCTTTACACTTTTCTATATTTTTCAATTTTCTATGATACACATGTAATACTATTATGTGTTATAACCAGATATTAAGCATACTATTTTTTAAAAATTTGAAAATTAGTGAAAATATTTTCCAATATATAACAATAAAGTTGATATCAAAGGTAAATGGATGAATAGTTACAAAACACTGAAAACATATTTTTTTAAAGATTTTATTTATTAATTTGACAGGGAGAAACAGCCAACGAGAGAGGGAACACAAGCAGGGGGAGTGGGAAAGGAAGAAGCAGGCTTCCAGCGGAGGAGCCCGATGTGGGGCTCAATCCCAGAACACTGGGATCACGCCCCGAGCCGAAGCCAGACGCTTAACAACTGCACCACCCAGGCGCCCCTGAAAACATATTTTTAAAAATAGGTTTTAGGAATAGATGAGTATGATCAAAATAGACCAATTTGATCAAATAATTTATCTTAAAAAAGTTTTAGATCACAGAGAATTCACTGAAAATATAACATTATTTTTTAAATGAGCATTGTTTAATACACACTGTCTAAAAATATTGAAAAAAATGAAATAACATCCAACTTATTTCAGTAGACATGCAAGTTGGTAACAACACGAAGGCTCATTATTATGATATGATAATTAAGATAGTGTGTTAGTAGCACAGAGATAAATAAGTACATCAGCAACTCAGAACAGATAGATAACCAAGAAAGATCTAGACATATATGAACATTTGATCTATGACAGGGGCAGTATGAGGTATTGCTGGGATGGACTCTTTATTAAATAGACCCGAGATAATTGGGGAAAATGACATTGGGCCTCAAACTCACCCCATTCATGAAAATCAATTCCAGGAGGATTAGAGAAGCAAATATAAAGACAAAATGATAAAGATTTTAGAAAATAATGTTAGAGAATATCTTTACGACCTTAGAGAAATAGTCTTTTAAAACAAGATACAAAAAACTGTGACTATGAAAGTAAAGACTGAAAATTCTAATATACTGAAATGAAGAATTTATGTTCATCAAGTGGCAGCATACATAAAAAAAGAAAGTTACAGAGAGAAGAAAATAAATTTTCAATACAGTATCCAAAATATATAAAAACTCTTACAAATCAAAAAGTTGCAGGAGATTTCCAGATTAAATTTCTAAACCATGTTAAACAAAGAATTTGAGTCCAATAAACAGATGGCATAGGGCTAAATAAGGATCAAAGCAAGCAAGACTTATTTTAGGAGGTAGTCTGTGTCTGTGATAGAAGGGTGAAGAGAGATATTGCATTGTGAGAACCCCTACTCACTGGGCATGGATGCCTGTCTCCACTGACCAGGGAGAAGTAAAGGTTTAAAAGCACACCAAAAAATCCTGATTCATAAGGAAATTTCAGCTAGCTTCTATATGGCCCTGGCTCTCTCCAACATGAGGTACGCACTAGTACCTTGCCCTGGAAAAACTTCCTTCCTTCAAGATGAGTAATCAAGAAAGAACCAGCACAAGGTCTATTCAAAGATGCTGCCAGAGTAAATGAATAGGAAAAGCTAATGGTACACAAAGAACATTCTCAAGAAAATAATGCTGAAAAATAAATGAAAGTTGTGACCCACACATTTCACCGTGAAATTAATATAAATATTCAAGGATGCTATTTTTCCCCATGAACTGAAAACAAAAGAATTTAGTAAGTCTTCGTACATACGCAGTATGACCAGTTATAATGTATAAAGAAAAGATCTCACTTATAATAACAATAGAAAACATGAAAACATGAGAATGCATTAAATTAAAAGTATGTGACATCTATATAAAGACTTTAAAATAACATTAAAGTACCTAAAGGAAGACAAAACAAATGGAGAAGCATACCATACTCTTAGTTAGGAAGACTCAACACTATTAAGATATAAATTCTTCTTAAGCTGATCTATAAATTTAATGTGATTCCAGTAAGAACATTAAGATTTTTTAATTAGGCAAGCTGATTCTAAACTTTACATGTTCAAAAATTAACATGTAATATATGATCTAATGATTTTTTTTAAGATTTAATTTATTTATTTGACAGAGAGACAGCCAGTGAGAGAGGGAACACAGCAGGTGGAATGGGAGAGGGAGAAGCAGGCTTCCGGCTGAGCAGGGAGCCTGATGCTGGGCTCCATCCCAGAACGCTGGGATCATGACCTGAGCCCAAGGCAGACGCTTAACGACTGAGCTACCCAGGCGCCCCTGATCTAATGATTTTTGACAAAGGTACCAAGACCATTCAATCAGGAAAGGACAGTATTTCAACAAATTGTATTGGGAAAACTGGATATCCACTCACAAAAAATCAAGTTAGACCCTCACCTTACAGCATATAGAGAAGTTAACTTAAAAAGGATTAAGACCTAGGGGCGCCTGGGTGGCACAGTGGTTAAGCGCCTGCCTTCGGCTCAGGGCGTGATCCCGGCGTTCCGGGATCGAGCCCCACATCAGGCTCCTCCGCTAGGAGCCTGCTTCTTCCTCTCCCACTCCCCCTGCTTGTGTTCCCTCTCTCGCTGGCTGTCTCTATCTCTGTCAAATAAATAAATAAAATCTTTAAAAAAAAAAAAAAGGATTAAGACCTAAATGTAAGAGTTAAAAGTACAAGAATGTCAGAAGAAAACATAGGGGAAATCTTTATGACATTGGGTTTGGCAATGATTTGTAGGACATGACACCAAAAAGCACAGACAACAAAAGGAAAAAAAAGACAAACTGGACTTGATGAAAATTAAAACTTCTATGTGTCAAAGAACATTATCAACAGAGAGAAAGGGAATATAAAATAGTGCAGCCACTGTGGAAAACAGTATACTGGTTGCCCAAAAAATGGCACATAACTACTATAGGATCCAGTAATTTCACTTCTGAGTATATACCCAAAAGACATGAAGGCATGTATGTGAGCAAGTATTTGTACACATATTTACACAACAGCATTAGTCACAACAGCTGAAAGGTGAAAGCAGCCCAAGTGTCCATCAACAGATAGACGAATGGATAAACAAAATGTCACACACACACACACACACACACACTATGGGATATTATTGAACCTTATAAAGAAAAGAAATTCTGATACATGCTGCAAAGTGTTTGAATCTTGACATTACACTAATTTAAATACGTCAGTCACAAAAAGACAAATACTGTATCATTCCGCCAAATGTCATACCTAGAATAGTCAAATTATAGAAACAGGAAGTAGAATTGTGGTTGCCAAGAGAAGGGAGGAATGGGGAGTTATTGTTTAATGGGTACAGAGTTTCAGTTTGGGAGGATGAAAAAGCTCTGGAGATGGATGTGGTGGTGGTCGCACAACAGTGGGAAATTCGTACTTAATGTCACTGAACTGCACACTTTTAAATGGTTAAAATATTAAATTTTATGTTATGTATATTTTACCCCGATTTTTAAATTAAATTTAAAGTTTAAAAAACAAATAATATCCAATAAATTTCTGAAAAAAAAAATGTTAAAAGGGAATTAGTTCAACCAATTAATTTAAACACTGCAGTACTAGGACAACAATAGACCAATGATGGAAGAAATGGACTAGAATGTCCAGAAATAAATCAAATATAATGAGAATTTAGATGTTTCAAGTCACTCTAAAGAAAGATGGATTATTATTACTTTTTTATTGAAATATAGTTGACACACAATGTTACATTAGTTTCAGGTGATATAGGCTTTACCTATTGCCTTTGAAACGTTTTCTTTGCCAACTCTTTCAAAGATGTTCATAGTGATGTGTTCTCTCTGATTCCTCCTGCAAATACCTTTGCTTAATTTCTAAGGATTTGCCATCATTTGCACCTATTTTGTGCATTGGAGTTTTAGCAGTCTCCTTCTTTGTGTTCTTTTATTTTCTCATCCTCCTAGTCACTTTTAAATGATTTTTAGGCAGAGGAAAGAGAAATGCCAACTATTTATGCCACCATCTGCAAACTCCTCCTGATTACTCGAATCTTCTAATCCCTTGGTTTCTGAAACTGGAATCCCTTCTGCCTCTCCTTGTCCTGTATGACCTACCCTTCTCACTCGCCTTCATGAATTCTTCTTCCTCTGCCCATCCTTTAAATGCTGTTCTGTGTGTGCCTGGGTGGCTCAGCTGGTTAAGTGTCTGCTTTGGCCCAGGTCCTGGGATTGAGTCCTGCATCAGGCTCCCTCCTCAGTGAGGAGTGTGCTTCTCCCTCTCCCTCTCCCTGCCCCTCCCCTGCTTGTGCTCCCTCTCTCATGCTCTCTCTCAAATAAATAAATAAATGCTGTTGTCTTTTAGGATTCCACATCTTTCTTTCGATATACTCTTCTTTAGCAATTCCATCCACTCTCTGGACCTTAACTACCATCAGTATCTTAATGGTCTCCCAAATCTTTAACATTGACTCTAATTCAAGTCATTTGAGTAATAAGTACTATTGCTTTGCCGTATTGCACTTTAATTTCCTGTTTCCTATGTTGTGTAATTTTTTAGTCAGCAAATTCTACTTAATTGGCCCTCCAATTATTGGGCGTGGAGATCTATAATAATTAAAGTTGGCTCTCATTTCAGAGTTATTCTGACATAGGAAATTAGAAATTGTAAACTTGGGTAAACTCTTTAAGATTTGTCTGTTACTTACCTTTGTGTTAGAAACACCATAGCTAGCCAGACTTTTAATATTTTAAACCATACAGCCAAACATAGAAGGATTCATTAATCTGGCCTGCCACTGATTACACCCTTATTATCATATCCCATAGACGTCCAATCTCGGTTTTCTCCGTTAAAAACAAGCACCTCATCAAAAGGTTTTGAATTATTCAAAGTAACAAATGTGTATTGAGTACCCACTTATAGGCAAATGCTTTGAGAGATGTAAATATGAATAGAGGCTCGATCCTTCCAGGGATTTATAGGCTAGGGATGACAAAAACAAATAGTAAGTATAAGTCCTCCATGTGGAAGAAGTTAGTATGTGCCATAAGAAGTATATAAATGAAGTGCTACAAAGGATCAATGGAAAAAGAAATAATACCAGGATAGGGCAATGGACATGTGAAAAGGGGCAGGAAGAGGTTGAGGTTGTCCATGAGATGACCAGAAACAATGGGTAGAATTTTACTGCAAAGAGGGCTAGGGGCAGAGGAGAAAAGGCATGATGAGGACATTCCTGACCCATGGTTTTAAATCCTGAGTGCACTCTGGATCACTAGAAGAATATCTAATTCTCCACACCTCCATCCAACACGTACAAGCCAAGGCTGAGAACCATTTTTCTATGAGGACAGAATAGTATGTGTTTTTGTGTAGCAAAAACATATGAAATACAGATATGTTCTAGGACACCGAAGGGTCCATTATGGTTTAAACATGAAATACATGTAAGAAAGTAAGGAAAGATAGATTTGTAAAAGTTAGATTGGGGCATGTGATACAGCAAACTTGCCTCACAATGGTACTTCCACTATAAGCACTTAGATCTGACCACTTCCTTTCTGACTTCATTTACTGTGTTTTGGGGATACGAATGTCTTCTAGGTTTATCAAAGATAAAGGGTGGGTTTCCTATTTTTGTTCTTTATTGTTTTGACGTTATTTTCAAAAGGAAGACTCAGAAATGTCTTTGCCATCTTTAAAAGGAACTACTCGTTGCTTTATTTTTTTACACTCAATTTAATTTCCCAATAAAGTCCTTATCCTGCCTGATGCAGGAATTTTAACTGGTTTTTTTTCCCCCCAGGTGATCTCATTCCAATTTAGTGGTATGTCAGTCGACTTCCTAATTTGGTTCCAGCAAGTGCTGACACAGTAGTTATTGGGAATGTGGAAGTCTAACTTCTGGATTCCCCTGAAGAAGCAAGGAAGAAGAAAGGAAGATGTTTCCCACTGCTTCCCCATTTGAAAATTACCTCCAGCAAATAAGAAACAAAACAACAACAACAACAAAGTACATCTTTGCCTGTACTGGGAGAAGCAGAGAGAGGCAAACTGCCTTAGCCCTCAGAATGCTATGAGGGCTCGGGAACTGGAGATGGTGATGCAGAGAAGGGACTGAAAACATAGGGATTGTTTGTAAGATGGCACAATTAGTCTCTAGACTCCCAAGTCCTCTTCCTCGAAGAAGCCAGACAACTGCCCTATCCCAGTCCCTATAGAGAAACAAGTGTTTGTTCTCTGAAAATACAGAGAGGTGCCAGTTTGAAGGTTATCGGGCATAGGGGAAGGTATGAAAGAGTTCATACTGAGCAGTGAGACCCTTCTCTCTTTTCTCTGTCCAGATCCAGAAAGAAAACAAAGGAAAGCAATGAGAATTCCAAAAATGGTGACAATGGGAAGTTCCAAGAAAACAGTGCACATCAAGCAGAGAAAGCAACTTATTCGGACTGCAGGACAACACATATATCCAGTGTTGATGCTTCTAAGGGGGAAAATAGAACAAATAGTCTTAAAATTTAGACTTGATGAAGATGATATTGAGATATATTTTAAGGAGATTTTGGAACCATGGGAACACTTTAGCCAAATTTTCAAAGAAAATTGATGACTGAAATGAAAAATCAAGCAATTATCAACTTCAGAAAAAGAAAAAGAAAGTACAAGATAGTAAATAAAGGTGCAGTTTCACACCTGACTCAGCAGTGATCAATATTTATCAAAAGACTCACACACAAGATGGAGATTTCATAATCAAAAATTATAATGTTAAACTATAATTAGAAGAGTAGAAGGAAGGAAAGAAAAGCTATAAATGAGCTAAAGTCTTTATGTCCCAAAGCAGGAAGACCATAGATGTCTACAATTAATAATCAAGCAATGCCAATACGGGCATATTATATTTAGTGGAAGTAAATACCAGAATCAACTTTTTGAAAAATTGAAAGTGGTGGCTTCCAGGGAAGAGCATGAGAGAAGGCAGAAGAAGAGACTTCAATTTTTATGACATACTCTTTACAGTGCCCACTGAATTTTAAGCTATTTGGGTAGAATACTTTGGCAAAAATGGTGTAGCTTAATGAGGAAGGCATGAAAAAAAAAAAGAATACTTTGACAAAAAGTAAATAGAGGACATAGGTGTTAACATAAACATTCTGCATATGTCAACATTTTTATTTCTAGATACATACTCTAGAGAAACTCTCATACACACAAGGGGATGTATGTAAGGATGTTCATCTCAGACTTGTTTGTAAAATTAAAGTGTTAGCCCAAATTGCAGTGTCCATTAGGAGAATAAGTAAATAAAATGTGGTGTATTTAAATGACAAAATGTTATAGAGCAAGTAAAAGCAATGCACTTATTTTATACACACACACACACTTATATTTTTAAAAAAGCAGTTGCAAAATGATTTATGCAGGATGAATTCATTGAAGTAAGGTTTAAAACATAAAACAAGACTATATATTTTTTCTGATACTATATGTATATAAAACCATAAAATTTGAATGTAAGGACACACATTAAATTTATGGAAAAAGGGAAAGGAATTGGACTGAATGGGGGGGGCAAAGACTTCAATTTATCCTTAATATTTTAGTCATTATATTATAAAAAGATAAAGCAAATATGACAAAATATTAACCTTTGAGGATTATGCCATCATTTCACAGGAAATATTTTAAAATATTCCCAATTTTAAAATTTAATTTCACACACATATAGTCTGTGACTACATCTACAAAGCAAAGTTTTCTTAGTCTGAGAAAATATAGTACTTTGGAGTAAAGTTTACATAGATTAAATTTACATGCCTTATAAGAACGAAGTACTAAGTACTAAGAACTAAGTACTAAGAACTAACCAACTTGTAAAACTCTCACCAAAAACTTTCTTTCCAGCTTTCTACCCAAAAGCTGGATTCTCATTAAGGACATTGAAATGAGTCACTGACCTGAAAAGCAGATAAGAAATATTTGCTCGGGGCACCTGGATGGTTCAGTCGGCTGAGCGTCAAACTCTTGATTTCAGCTCAGGTCATAATCTCAGGGTTGTGGGATTGAGCCCCTTGTCGAGGTACTTGCTGGCCATGGAGCCTGCTTGGGATTCTCTCTCTCCTTCTCCCTCTGCCCCTCCCTGCTCTCTCTCTCTCTCTTTCGAAAGAAAGAAAGAAAGAAAGAAAGAAAGAAAGAAAGAAAGAAAGAAAGGAGAAAGAAACATGTGTTGAGCACAAAATTGAAAACTATAAGCCAGCCTGAGATTTTAAATGAAGTTATTAAGATTTTTTAAATATTAAGAAATTGAAAACACTTTTAGTTAAGATTTACATAATAAGAAAAATTCTCGAGATATCAGTTTTCCAGCACATATTTTTGTATGGGGACTACATTTGAATGTTGAGCTGCTCCACTTAATAATATCGATATAGGAAACATGGCAGGAAAAAGCTTTAGTACTTATGATGCTGGACCTGCAATGTAGCGTTAGCAAATTTGGCTTTAAGAACTGCCTAATTACATATTTATAAATGCATATCGCATACCTTTAAGCTGGAATGAAGCCCCATAGCCATTTCAGTTTATCAAGTAGATGAAGTAATTTTTTAAAAATATTATGCAGCCGATTAAACCAAGCAACAATATATACTCACGATTATTTGTAAAGGCTACCATTTATGGACTGATTGTCTATTTTATTAAGTGGCTAAATGCCAGGGACTTGAGCTAGCAAAAACGAACTACTCTGTGTAAGTGCAGACAACTGAAATGATGGCCAGGAGACTCTCCTCTCAGTCATCCTGGCTTGTCATTTACCAGTCACTGCACATTGGCAACATTCTACTCCTTTTGTAAAATAGCTCTGCCTTTTCAAAGGCCAGCTTTTGGCTTTTGGGGATCCTTCTTTCTGTTTCTGTTTTCTATTTTATTAATTTCTGTGGCTTATTCTGTTGTACTTTTTCCAACATCTTAAAATGAAATTTTAGCTCACTAATTTTCAGTTTTTCTTGTATATACATTAAAGACCTTGAATGTCACCCTTTGTTCTGTTTTAGCATCAAGCTATTTTCATTGTCATTCCTTTATCAATCTTTTACAATATCCAATTACGATTGATTTTAGCCACAAGCTATCTAGTTTCGTTTTTCAAACACAGAGTACTTTGGCACCATCTTTTTCTTAAAGATTTCTAATTTTGTTCAGAAATGGAGATCGTTACAACATGGACTGTTTGATATTTTTTGGAAATTTTTTTGATCATTTCATCCTGTGCGATTTTCATGAATGTCTTATCCTCATTTGAAATAATCTGTATTCTCCAGTTACTGGGCAGAAGAGTCTGCAAGCTTATTGATTATGTTGTCCTAATCGTCTATATCTTTAGTGATTTTTACTTGATCTATCAGTGTCTCAATTTCTATTTATAATTCTTCAGTCTTTCCACTGTATATATTTTGAGGTGATGCATTTAGGTACAAAAAGATTCAAGATGTTACATTTTCCTTATAAACCATTCTTTTTATCATTCGATTGTGACTTTTTCTAAAAAGTTTTTTTTTTTTTTGCCTCGGGGTCTACATTAAATGATATTTAATTAATTGTAGATGGTAACAGATTCTGATATGCCAGCAAGACGAACTTTCTTTGATATTTTTTCTGCCAAGTTATTTTCCACCCTATTACATTCAGCGTTTATGCTTTTATGTTTTAGGGGCCTGTTATAGATAGATTAAAGCTGCTTTTTTTGTTCCTGTTTTGTTTTTAGGTATAAGAACCTCCATTTTTTTAACAAGTCAAATTAATCCACTCGCATGTATTGTGATTACATTCGGCCTTATTTCTACTATCGTAGATACATTATGTTTTCCATATGCTATGCTTTCTATTGCTTCCCTCCTCCGCCACCATGTTTGCTATTATTGTTGTCATTGTTCTCCTTGTCTGCCTTCTATTGCACTGGCTTAATTTATTGTATTATTTTTCTCTCTTCTACTCTTTTAGAAATTGTTTTTTATTTTTTTCTCTTTTTTATAGTGACCCTTAAAATCTTTAACATACTTGTCTTAAGCAGGTCTAAAGCTGGGTTGCCTGGGTGGCTCAGTCATTAAGCGTCTGCCTTCGGCTCAGGTCACGGCCCCAGGGTCCTGGGATGGAGCCCCGCATCGGGCTCCCTGCTCAGTGGGAAGCCTGCTTCTTCCTCTCCCACTCCCCCGCTTGTGTTCCCTCTTTTGCTGGCTGTCTCTCTCTCTCTGTCAAATAAATAAAATCTTTAAAAAACAAAAAAAAAGGTCTAAAGTTATATGGTGGCTAATCGAACATAATTAAAAAGAAATTTTTTTAAAAAATGGTCTGAAGTTAACTACTTTTTCTATACTTCTGCCATTTATTGTATTTGTTAAAATTATTTCCCTTCAGGATACCTGGGTGGCTCAGTTGGTTAAGCATCTGCCTTCAGCTCAGGTCATAATGCCAGCGTCCTGCGATCTAGTCCCACATCGGGACTAGTGTCTGATCTGTGGGGAGTCTGCTTCTTCCTCTACCCCTTCCCTGCTCGTTCTCTCAATCTTTGTCAAATAAATAAATAAAATCTTTAAACAAATAAATAAAATAAAATTATTTCCTTCATCTTCTTTTAAAAAAAATTTTGTGGTAAAACATACACAAAAATTTTACTATCTTAACCCTTTTTATGTATACAGTTCAGTAGTGTTAAGTACGTTCACATTGTTATGTACCCAAGCTCCAGAACTCTTTTCATCTTACAAAACTAAAACTCTATACCATTTAAACAGCAAATCTTCATTCCCTGCTTTCTCCAGCCCTTTGCAACCACCATGACATTTTCTGTCTCTGTGACCCTGACTACCTTAGGCACCTTGAGTATGTGGAATCCTATAGTATGTATGTCTTTTTGTAACCGGCTTATTTCACTTAGCATAATGTCCTCAAAGTTCATTCAAACAGCTTCTTTTTAAAACGCCTCCGCCTCAGAATCAGTCTAATGAATTGTTTTTATTTATTTCCTTTCTCGCTAGTGCTCCTTGTAGTCTACTTACTTCTAGGTTCAAGTTTTATCTTATTAAAGTACGTTGTGTGAGAACCTGTGAGAAGTCCGTGTGTTATAAACTCAATCTTTTCCTAAAAATCTCTTTATTTCCCTTCATCTTAAATAATTTAACTGAGAACAGAATTTTAAGTTGGTGGTAATTTTCCCCTCGGCACTTTGAAGATATTCTAATGTCTTCTTGCATATACTGTAACTGATGAGAACTCTTCCATCTAAATAGCATTTCTATAATAGAGAACTGTTTTTCCCTTTTGTATCGAAGATTTTCTCTGAGATTCATATGTTTATGTTCATGAAAATGGGTCTAGGTATTTATAGGTATGCTGTGTCTGCATCGATTTTTTATTTTTATTGTTCCCGTCAAACTCATTGTAATTTCTGTACATACAAGTGTGTATGTGTATGTATAGAGAGGGTGTGTGTATAGAGAATTGCTTTTTATTTCATTTTCATGAAATTCATTTTAATTTCTGAATCTTAATCTGAAGATTTCTGAATTTTGGGGGGGGGAGAAAAAGTGTAGGTAGGTCTTTGATTATTGCTTATTTTTCATTCTGGAATTCCTATTAGGCATATGTCAGGTTTTGCCCATTCTTCATGTGTCTTGTTCTTTATTTTCTTTTTTTTTTTTTAAGATTTTATTTATTTATTCATGAGAGACAGAGAAAGAGAGAGAGAGAGGCAGAAAGAGAGGGAGAAGCAGGCTCCCCAAGAGGCAGGAAGCCCTATGCAGGACTCGATCCCAGGACCCTGGGGCCATGACCTGAGCCTAAAGCAGACGCTCAACCCACTGAGCCACCCAGGCACCCCTCTTTCTTATTTTCCATACTTTATCTCTTTCCTGCATTCTGGTAATATAGTAGATCAAAGGATTTTTTTTAAGTGAATGATCACTCCCCTCCCTTCTCCCCACAGGAGGAAAATGCTTCTCTGCAACAGATTTTAAGCCTGCATAGTTGGCTTATCTCTTGATCACCAGCTTTTAGCTTGAGAAGTTGACTCGAGTAGCCTCTCGCTTGAGGAGGATGAGATGTGGAGCAGACTTGGGTCCCACCTGCAGGTTGCAGACCAGCTGAGTCTTGCCAAGATCAGTTAAAACTTCAACCAACCTACAAATGCATGAGTACGAAATATATGTATATTATTGTATGTCACTGGATTTGGGGTGTTTTGTAAGGCAGAAAAATTAGACTGATAGAGAATTTGGTATTTACAGTGGAGCACTGCCATAACAAAAACTTAATATATGCGGCATTGGCCATGGGAGCGGAAAGTAGACCATGATGCAAAAGAGTGGGAAAAAGGCAGCAGTGTTATGTAGTGGCAAACCACTTGGGAGAATTGTTACCTGTGATAACACAGAAGGCAGAACACGTAGTTAATAAACTTGTGAAGTTGGATGACGTGATTTCAAAGCAGAATGATAAAAAAAGCTAGCTGCTGCTAGCTGCATTGCATTTAAAAAGGCGTAAGTTGTAGGGGCGCCTGGGTGGCACAGCGGTTAAGCGTCTGCCTTCGGCTCAGGGCATGATCCCGGTGTTATGGGATCGAGCCCCACATCGGGCTCTTCCGCTACGAGCCTGCTTCTTCCTCTCCCACTCCCCCTGCTTGTGTTCCCTGTCTCACTGGCTGTCTCTATCTCTGTCAAATAAATAAATAAAATCTTTAAAAAAAAAAAAAGGTGTAAGTTGTGATGAGCACCAGGTGTTGCAGGTAAGTGTTGAATCATTAAATTCTACACCTGAAACTAATATTACATTGTATCTTAACTAACTGGAATTTAAATAAAAACTTAAAAGAAAAAAAAAGTCATAAGAAATGAACTCAAGAGGTGCCTGGGTGGCTCAGTCAGTTAATTGTCAGCCTTCAGCTCAGGTCATGATTCTGCGGTCCTGGGATCGAGCCCCACGTTGGGCTCCCTGCTCTGTGGGGAGTATGCTTCTCCCTCTCCCCCTGCTAGTGCTTTCTCTCTGGCTCACCCTCCCTTTCTCTCAAATAAATAAATAAAATCTTTTTTTAAAAAAGTGAAATCAAAAACAATTGCCTGGATTACAAACAGAGTTGAGAAGGAATATAAGAATCCAGAAATTCTGAAATTTGTAGTGTTAAAAATGAAACTATTTGTCTCAAAATCCCAACTTCAGAGAAAAAGCAAATCTAGGTTGCTGGCAGTAACACATGGCCTCTGGGTAAAGGCCAATCAAGGGTGTAACTGCAACATCCTTTGGTAAAACCTCAGAAAAGATAAAGATTGTATTCCAGGTCAGAGTGCCATGAAAGCAAATCTTAACATGGAGATTAGCCTGCAAAGAAATGTTCTCAGAATCAGCACCTGTGGGAGAAAAGGAAGTAAGCAAGACAGGGCAAAGAAAGAAGGTAAGCTTAATGCATTTATAAAAAGACTTCAACCAACCCACTGAAACTAGATGGCTCCTTAGAGTTGTTCCAAACTGAGGCAAAGGTGTTGGGCTGGTACAACCCCACATCAGCCAGTCATTGCATACTGGCTGCCCCCTGGAAGTGAGCATGTCCTGGGCATGGTAGTCCTTCATTTCATCTGTAATGAAAGATCCTATGTCATGAGATCAAAACCACTGTAAGCCCTCTGATGGTGGAAATGCTTGAGGCACTGTTGGCAGGAAAGGAAAATCCATATTCTAACTCCAATCAAGATGAATCATTGCCTCTTCCAGAATAAGGTCCAATGTACTTAACTCACCACCATTTGTTTCTCTTCTGGAGTTGATTCCATGTCACAGGCTCATTATTGGACTCTGTTCCTGGCAGGTTAGACATCTAGCAGCAGTAACATTTAGATCAGCCTTGGTAAAAGGGAGCCCATTCCTTGGGGCCCTTGTATAGCCACTGTCCCTACCACTGTGGCTATGCATTCATGTGCTCATTGTTCTAGCATTGGGCATAGAGGCTATTTGATGTCAACTGTTGGAGTCATTCAGTCTATTTGTTCAACATCTCTAGTAGTGTATGCTTTATGACTGGTGTTCACATGTAACACTAAAATCTTGACACTTTTGCCCACTCCCCATAGCTTTTCCTTAGACTTCCTGGTGCTCAGCCTAACAATATTTTTCCTTTCAGGCCCCTCCAGACTTGTCTTTCCATACAAAGTGGATGACCAGGTATACCATTCAAAGCTCTGCTCTCTGGGAGGATTTCCCCTCACTACTTGCTTTCAAGTCCACCCGTGAATGGATCTATAGGGCAGACACCATCATTTTTTGGCTTATACCCACATACTGAGCTGAACCATTTATAAATAAACCTCAACTTGTCCCCTTTATTATAAACTAGTCATAAGGTACCCATCATACAGACATAGGTATGAGCTTAAGTATAGTGTCTACCACATGTATTATCTATGAGATATTTTAACCTGGAAGAAAGGGAACTAAGATTTAGAATATGGTCTAACAGAATGTTGATGAAGGTATCTGTAGCTAAGGCTATAAAGTGAGATGCTCTCAAAGAGAATTGTGGGTGCAGCTTTTGGTATGTAGCATTGACTGGAATCAAATATATAGAAAATCCATAACTATTGAAAGCATCATAGGCTTGGACTAAAAGACACTGAGACTCTTCAGGTATAAGAAGAATCTTGGGCCCCAACGTTCTATAGGTAGGGGCTAGTCCATGAGTGCCTTAGCCACCAAGAACAGCCTTTTTCAGAAATGGCTAAGGAAGATGATGAAAGAGGAAATATGCTCCCTCCCCACCAGGAAGCAGAGCACAGAGCCATGAAGAAACATATATGGGAAGTGTTTTTCAAGAAACAGAAGTAAGACTTCATCAAGGAACATTCCACACCCCCAAGGTGGAGGGACTTAGAAATATTTGCCTAGGGGCACCTGGGTGGCTCAGTCAGTTAAGCATCTGCTTTCGGCTCAGGTCATGATCTTAGAGTCCTGGGATCTAGCCCTGCATTGGGCTCCCTGCTCCTTGGGGAACCTACTTCTCCCTCTCCCTCTGCCTGCTGCTCCCCCTGCTTGTGCTCCCTCTCTCTGTCTAATAAATAAATAAAATCTGAAAGAAAGAACAAAAGAACGAAAGAAAGAAAAGAAATCTTTGCCTAACAAGATTTCAGAATTGCTGTAGAACGGCGACTCCCATATTTATCTCATTCTTCTCCTTGTCAAATTTAAGTGTTTACTATAGTTATCCTACCTTTGTTCCACCATCATATGTTAAATGTGTGAGAGCACATATCTTACCGTTTAAGTGTTTAGGGCTTTGACTCTCAAGGAGGTACTCTAAACCTTATATAAATCATGTGATCCTAGACTTCAACTCTAATGTCATGTTTGAATGAGACTTTTGGGGTGTTTTGAAATGACTGAGTACATTTTACATATGGTTAATGAATGAATATTTGTAACTAAAAGGGCAGACTGTAGTCAAGTTGATTTAAAGCATTGTCCAACAAATAGTCATCCCTTCCCTTCTCCAGACAGGAATGTATTTCCCCAGTATTTGATTTAAGGCTTAGCCATATAACATCATCTGGCCAATGGGCTATTAATGCACATGACAGGACCAATGGCTTACAATGTGCTTTCACAGCTGGACTTCCTCTCTTGCACTCCAGCTTTTCCCATCAGAAGAACATGCCTCAGGTAGCCACTGGTCCTTATGATGACAGAAATGTAGAGCATACTTGCAGCTTAGAGCCAAGGTCAGTTGAGTCTAAACTAGATCTGCCAAATCCTGGTGGCCATGCACGTGGAAATAAATGAAAGTGTATTTGTTAAAAAAAAAAAAAAAGAAAGAAAGTGTATTTGTTGTATGCCACCCACTATAGGGGTGGGTGGTTACAAAACAGAAGACAATTAATACAGGGAAATGACCTCAGATTAAGAATTTAATTTATAAATTGTTTCTTCATTTGCATCATATATGTAATTCAACCTATTGCCATGAATATTTGTGTCCATCCTTCCCACTGCCCATTCATATGTCAAAGCCCCAGTCCCCACTGCCATGGTATTTGGAAGTGAGCCTTTGGGAAGTAATTCAGATTAGATTAGGTTATGAGGGTAGGGCCCTCATGATGGGATTTATGGCCTTATAAAAAGAGGAAGAGGGGAAAGGAGGGAAAAATAAAGTAAGATGAAATCAGAGAGGGAGACAAACCATAAGAGACACTTAATCATAGGAAACAAACTGAGGGTTGCTAGAGGGGAGGTGAGGGGATGGGGTAACTGGGTGATGGATATTAAGGAGGACACATGATGTAATGAGCACTGGGTGTTGTATACAACTGATGAATTACTGAACACTACATCTGAAACTAATGATACACTATATGTTAACTACATGTTAAATTCATTTAATTGAATTTAAATAAAATAAGTTAATTTAAAAAAAGGAGGAAGAAACATAAAATGGCTCTCTGACTGTGTGAACAGAAACATGGGTCTTCACCTGTCTTTGGACTGGGACTTACCTCATCTGAGCCTTCTGTGGGGTCTCAGGTCTTCAGATTTGGACTAAAATTTATACCTGTGGCTTTCCTGGATCTCGAGCTTCCAGAGAGCAGATCATGAGACTTACCAGCTTCTATAATTATATAAGCCTTGTATACATTGTGTGTGTGTGTGTGATATCTATCTATCTATCTATCCACACATATCTATATCAGAACCTTTATAATTGGCTTTGTTTCTCTGGAGAATCCTAATACGGAAATTGGTACTGAGAACTAGGGTGCCACTGTAACAAATACTTAAAAATGTAGAAGTAGCTTTGGAACTAGGTAATGGCTAGAGGCTGGAAGAATTTTGAAGTACATTCTAGAAAAAGCTGATACCGCTACGAAGGGACTGCTAAAGGTGATTCTATAGAGTGAGAGCGCAGAGAGAAAAAGGGGCTGAAAAGAGAGAGAGTGCCTCCATCTTCCTGGAGAACACATAAATAATTCTGAACAGAACAGTAGCAGAAATGTGGATGGTAACAGCCATTCTGGTGAGGTCTCAGGCAGAAATGAGGAACAGCTTATTGAAAACTGGAGGAAAGGTATTCCTTATTATAAAGTGGCAAAGAATTTGGCTGAATTGTGTTCGTGTTCTCGTGTTTTGTGGAAGGTAGAACTTGCAAGTGATGAAATGGGATATTCACCTGAGAAGTCTTCTAACCGAAGTGCTGAAGGAGTAGCTTGGTTCCTCCTGACTACATATAGTAAATTTCAAAAAAAGGGAGAAATGAATTAAGACAGAATTGTGAAGCAAAAAGAGACCAGAACTTAAACATTGTGGAGATTTTCAGTCTGTGAAATGAGAAAGCGTGTTTGGAAATGAATGCTAAGGGTGTGGCTGACTGACCATTTAATTAAAAGATTAATATGGGTGTGAACCATGGACCTAATCAGCCACCCCAGCAAGAGCACTGCCAGTTTGAACTGAAAGGAACAGATAGGACAAAATTAAGGAAGGCTGTTGGGTTTCTTAGACCCTATAGGACCCAGACCATAGAACTATTTGGCTGCAAAGGCGTGCTATTCTTCAAGACAAGGGAAGAATGACCCTGATGGTGATTTAGAGATCACTAGAGTCACCACCTCACATTCAACAGGCCAGACAGCCTCCAACCAAAGCCATGGGGGTGAAGCTGTTATGAGCTGTAGGGGCATGACTCCCACTAGCAGAGCTGTGATGTAGACGGGGCTTCTCACGGAGCCATAGGGAGGAATCTGGATCTGGAGGGCAGAGCACCAAACAAAAGAAGATTATTCTCCCACCTTAAGATCAAATGGGATTTGCCTTGCCAGATTTAGAACTTATTTGGGACCCACTCTTCTCCCTATTTTTCCCTTTTGGAATGGAAATGTCTATCCTATGACTATATTACCATTACATGTCAGAAGCAAGCACATAACTTGCTTGGTTTCACAGGTTTTTCACAGGTTCACAGCTAGAGAGGAATTTTGTCTCGGGATGAATCATACTTCAAGTCTCACCCATATCTGATTTAGATAATAATTAGATGAGACTGTGGACTTTGGAATTGAGAGTTAATGCTGGAATGAACTGAGACTTTAAGAGATGTTTAGATGTCATGAATATATTTTGCAATGTAAGAAGGATATAAATTTGCGGAAGGGCCATGGCAGAATGCTATGGACTGAATGTTTGTGCCACACACACCCCCAATTCAAATGTTGAAGCCCTAATCCCCAGTGTGATGGTATTTAAACGTGGGACCTTTAGGAAGTAATTAGGCTTAGATTAGGTCATGAAGGTGGCTCTCTCATGATGGGATTAATGCCCTTACGGAAAAAAGGAGGAGCCAGGAAATCTCTCTCTGCCAAGTGAGCACATAGCTAGAAGGCAGCCATCTGCAAACCTGAAAACGGCTCTCACCAGAACATAATCACGTCTACACCCTCATCTTAGACTTCTAGCCTCCAGAACTTTAAGAAGTAAATTTCTATTGTTTAAACCACCAGTCCATGGTATTTTTGTGATGCTAACTAAGATCCCTATCCAGAGGCATCTGGGTGGGGCTCAGTTGGTTAAGCATCCCATTCTCGGTTTCAGCTCAGGTCATGATCTCAAGGTCCTGAGTTTGAGCCCCCGCATAGGGCTCCCTGCTCAGCGGGAGTCTACTATCCCTCTCTTTCTCTCCCTCTGCCCCTGCCCCCACTCATGCTCTCTCTCTCAAATAAATAAACCTTTAAAAAAAGAAGATCCTTATCCATTTAGATTTTAGTTTCAATAATCATATTACATATTCATAAAAGTCTAACTGATTCATTTTCCAATTTGCTTTTTCATTTTTGCACATTCTACTGTTTCTATTCTTTATGTTTATAATCATATTAAATTTACTTATTTTTATATACACAGATTTTTCTATTAGGGCTTTTAAGATACTAATTTTCTCTTTTTGTTGCATATATCGACTCTTAAATGGTGGTTTGTTTCCTGGTGTATCTTGTAAGTTTTTATGTTATATTCTCTATATGATACTTTTTCTATGGTGTCCAGGAGAGCTAGAATACAATAATGTTTCTATTGGGAATTGTTCATTTGATTCTTTCTGATCCCTAGGGGTTTCAGTATCATTGGATTGACAGCCTCCTTTCAGCAGATTCCACATTCTGATCTGTACCCTTTCCCCATACATGTATAATAGTTATGTATGGTGAGAACTTTTACTTACTATTTAAATTTTATTCTTGTTTTTAGTTATGATACCTGGAGATTTATTTTTTTAATTCTTGATTAATTTTTTTATATAATATCTACCATTTCTATAGGTTCAAGAGGGATTAGATAAACCATGTTGACAACTTTCTACATTCCCAAATTCTTGTAAAAGAATGTTTATTTTATCAGATCTCTTATGCTCTATGGTACTGCGCCAGCACTGTGATTTAAGAGATTGCATCAATTCTATGTAATAATTGAATGTTTTAAAGATAGTAGAGCTGCTCTAGAATGACTAAATGAAAAAAAAAAGAGCTGGCTTAGTTGCTTGCAAAAAGATAACTGACAATCTAAGCATAAATTACAAGTATAAAGATCTGTTGAAGTGGTCTAACTGATAAGTAAACACTGCAGAGATAGCAAATAATAAGAACATTGCAGAATAGATTAATATTACTTTGGGCTTTGGGGGGGCGACTTTATTTTTTTTCTCTTGGTTTTTTGTTTGTTTCAAGCTTTTATTTAATTCTAGTTAGTGAACGTATAGTGTAATAATAGTTTCAGGAGTAGAATTTAGGGATTCATCACTTACATATAACACCCAGTGCTCATCACAACAAATGCCCTCCGTAATACCCATCACCCATTTAACACATCTCCCACCCACCTGCCCTTCAGCAACCTTCAATTTGTTCTCTATAGTTAAGAATCTGATTTGTGGCTTGCCTCTCACTTTTTCCCCCCATGTTTATCTATTTTAATATTACTTTGGAATTCTGTATTTGAAGAATTTAATCTAAGTGTATATTAGCATATCCTATGTAGTTGAGTTGGCACTCAAAGTGAGTATTAGGTATTCAGAAACATTCATTGATTGAATTAACTAATGAATAAATGTTTCTTTCTTTTTTATATATAATAGAGTTGTTATAGGAAAGCAAATCAGTATGGTGGGGTGAAAAGTGCACTGGAGTGGTAGAAAACATAGGTTCCATTTCTCTGCACTTAATAGCTCTATGATTAGAGCAGATGACATGCCCTCTTTGACCTCATTTTCCTTATACATAAAGTGTAAAAATATCTTTCTTTGCCACCTTACAAAGTTAAAGTTGGAATAAAATAAGATGAATATATATGAAAGCATTTTGAAAATCATAAACCACTATGCTGTTAAAAATATTATTTGTACTGAAATAAATATACGTGGAAATGAGACCCTCCAATAGCAAAGAGTTTTCCTTTAAGAAATATATTTGATAGGATAAAGGTTTGGCTACAGTAACAAAGCAACCCAAAAGTACGGTGTCTTAAGTAAGATAGAAATTTCTCTCTCACCTAGAAGTCCATGTAGACAGTCCAGGGCTGATATAATGGCTTAACAATGGAGTTCCAGAATCCTTGTATCTTTTTGTACTGCCATCCTCAACAGGTGGCTTCCAATATGTGGGGAAAGGTGGTAACTCTAGCTCCCACTATCATCTCTAATTTTCAGCCAGCAGAAAGGAGGTAAAGGAAGGGGAGAGTGATAAACATGACCCTTTCTTTTAAGAGCATAAATAAGAAGTTTCACACATTGCTTGTGCCCACATTCTATTGAACAGAACCTATAATATATGGGGCGCCTGGGTGGCACAGCAGTTAAGCGTCTGCCTTCGGCTCAGGGCGTGATCCCTGCGTTCTGGGATCGAGCCCCACATCAGGCTCTTCTGCTGGGAGCCTGCTTCTTCCTCTCCCACTCCCCCTGCTTGTGTTCCCTCTCTCGCTGGCTGTCTCTCTCTCTGTCGAATAAATAAATAAAATCTTAAAAAAAAAAAAAGAACCTATAATATAACCACATGTACTTGGAAGGGAGATTAAAAACCATGATGTAATCCCATCTTCATAAATTGGAAGACAATATTGTTAAGATGATAATAATCCCCAGAATAATCTGCAGATTCCAAGCAATATTTATCAAAATCCCAACTGACTTCTTTTAAAAATTGAAAAGTGAATGTTAATATTCATATGGAATTTCTAGCGACCCAGAATAACCACAACAATGTTGAGAGAGAAGAACCAAGTTGATGGACTCACACATCTTAATTTCACAACTTTTTATGGAGCTACATTAAGGCAATGTGTTACTGCCATAAAGATAGACAAAGAGATGAATGGAATAGAATTGAGTCTTCACAGTTATGGTTGATTTTGACAAAGCGTTCCAAGACAGTTGAAAGGGGGAAATAATAGTAGTTAACAAATGATGCTAAGACAATTAGACATCCACATGTCAAAGAACTAAACTGGACCCTTTCCTCATACCACATACAAAAATTAACTTAAAATGTATCCAAAGACTAAATATAAGTTCCCAAGGTATAAAACTCTGACAAAAAAACAAAGGCATACATCTTTAGGACATTGGATTAAGGTATGGTTTCTTAGAACACCAAAAGAATAAGCAACAAATGAAAAAAATAAATAGAACTGAACATCACAAAAACTAAAATTTTTTTTTACTTCAAAAGACACCAACAAAAGGTGAAAAGATAACTCATAGAATGGGAGAAAATTTGGGGTAATCATCTATGTGATAAGTGTCTAGCATGTAGAATATTTAAAGAACACTTACACCTCCATAACAAAAAGACAAATTACCTGATTAAAAAATGGGCAGGGGCGCCTGGGTGGCACAGCGGTTGAGCGTCTGCCTTCGGCTCAGGGCGTGATCCCAGCGTTCTGGGATCGAGCCCCACATCAGGCTCCTCCGCTAGGAGCCTGCTTCTTCCTCTCCCACTCCCCCTGCTTGTGTTCCCTCTCTCGCTGGCTGTCTCTCTCTGTCAAATAAATAAATAAAATCTTTAAAAAAAAATGGGCAAAGGATCAATCTGGATACATATTTCTCCAAAGAAATACAAATGACCAATAAGCAAGTGAAAAGATCCTCAACATCATCAGCCATTAAAGGAATGAAAATCAAAACCACAATGAGATAATACCTCATACACACCAGGTGTCTATAATTAAAAAGACAGATAATAACAAGTATTGCTGAGGACGTGAAGAAATTGGATTACTAGTGGCAATGTAAAATGGTGCAGCCAGTTTGGAAAACAATCTGACTGTTCTTTAAACCATTAACCATAGAGTGACCATTTGACCCAGCAATCCCACTTTTAGGTACATACCCAAGAGAAATGAAAATGTACATCCACTCAAATACTTATACATGAATGTTCATAGCAGCATTATTCATGTAATCCAAAAGGGGAAACCCAAATATCCACCAACTACAAATGGATAAATTAGTCCACACAATGGAATATTATTCAGCAATAAATAATGAACTACTGATACATGCTACAACGTAGATGAACCTTGAAAACAGTATGCTAAATCAAAAAGGCCACCACAAAGGACCACATATTGTGTGGTTCTATTTATGTGAAGTGTTCAAAATAAGCAAATGTATAAATGTAGAAAATAGATTCATGGTTGCTTAGGGCTGGAGAATGAGGAGTCGGGGTCACCACTAAAGGATACGGGGTTTGGGGGGGGAAAGTAATGACAATATTCTAAAATTGATTGTGGTGACAAATGTACAGCTCTGTGAATATACTAAAAGCCATTGGACTGTACACTTTAAAAGGGTCAAATGTATGGCATGTGAATTATATGTCAGTGTTTCAAAGAAAAAAAAAATCCAAAGTTTGGTTGTGTGGCCATGTGTTCAGCTGAAACTTCTACCGCTGTGGAAGAAAAGGAGAACATATATCTGGGGACAGAAAGCAATCTCTGACATAGGGAGTACTATAACTTTTGGCACTGTTAGTGAGTTTCCAATTTAGTATCAAATCACGTTACATTAAGAATGCCCAGCATCGCTCCCTGCTCAACAGGGAGTCAGCTTCTCCTTCTCCCTCTACACCCCGCCCCCCGCCGCTCATGCGAGCTCTCTGTCTCTCTCTCAAATAAATAAAAATTCAAAAAAAAAGAGAATGCTCAGCATCAATACAGTAGTTTATTGAATTAGTGTGATATTACAAGAGCAATGAAGTAAGAGTCAGATTATTTGAAAGGTAGTCCTGGCTCTACCTTTTACTAGCTTTATAACCTTGATAAGTCACAGTCTCTCTCATTGACAAGGTAAAGATTAAACCAGATGACTGCTACAGGCCCATTAGGTTCTAAGATCATTTGGTTCCAACTCTACAAATTTATCTATCTTTTCACAGATTGTTTCTTCCCCATTTGCTATTTCGAGTCAAGCCCCTGTGTAGCGTGTTCCCCTGAGTGTCCTTCATGTATATCGCCTAATATTTAGAGTTCCAACAATATTTACTTCTCATCCTCAAATAGTTGATCTTTAATTTTCTTTGTCCTTTCCAAGTCTGTATTTTACTATTTGAGGTACTAAATGTGAATGAGAGCTTTGCTCCTCAACATTTATTATAGATTCTTAGTGCTGAGTTCAACATCAGGGTAACAAATTCAAAGTCTTGACTTTAAACATGAAAACATTCAAATATAACTTTAAATATTGTTAATAAAAGAGATTCCCTGAATTTTTCGGCAGTAATTTCCAAATAAGAAATCTTAGTTATAGCTAGCCCAAACCTTTCAATTCCATCTGTCTCCAGTTAAGGGAAATGCATCTCTAAATACCGTTTTTCTGGATGTTTTGCTCTTAATTATAATTACACTTAATCATTCTTAGTTATTTTAAAAAGCCATGTTTATTTGCCATAGTCTCTGTGTTATCTAATAAATAGTTTATTTATTTGACTCTTTTGATTCCCATGTTATATTCCTTCTTACCTGTCAAAATAGGAGAATCTAAAGGACTTAATTTCATAAATCAATACATAGGAACCTTCAGTACTTTTTAGGGAAGTTGTGTTTCCAATCCCAGGGTCTCTAAACTGCTCATACGTATGCTGTACTCACAGAAGGGAAATGGGCCCAGGAAGAAAAGATCATGTAAGCCTATTTTGGGATAGAGGTAGAATTGGGGAAAGGTATCCATTGCCACAATACACAATGGAGAATGTTTAGAAATAAAAAGAATAATTACTGATCTTTCATTTTTGTTGCAGTCTTTTTTCTATAGAAATCAAGATTTCTCAAATGACTGCTTAACTGCATAATCATCTGGGGGCTTTGAACACAGCAGATTCCTAGTTCTGACCTCCTAATTTTCTGATTTGGTAAGTACTGAAGCATGCACCATTTTTCTTATATACACTAAAGTTTGAGGATGACAGCAGCCTACAAAAAAAAAAAGTCCTTTCCTCTTTTCAGTGCTTCCAGAATGAAATCAACTTTTAATAATAAGATTCTACTGTAATGATCCTTATGCAGTAACAAAGACTATGATCCTTAAAAATATAAACCTACCAAGGTTTTGGTACAGAATCTGCAACTGTTTATACATTTAAATTGTCATAGAGAAATACATATGGTTCACTACACAAATATTTCATTCTGTCTGCTTAAAGATTATCTGTAATTATAAATACCTATATGCTATAGTATAATTGTTATATTTATATTTAACCATTTATGGCTTAAATCTTAAATTAGGTCTTTTTATGTAGGCAGCACATCTCTTTTAACAGAAAAATTAATTACTTTTACATTGTTTAATAAAAATATTTATCATCAATTGAATACACAATTCTTAGCCGTTTAATGTGTTTTAATTGATATATGATTTATTTACTAAAAAGGGAAGCCCAGTGGACTATAAAATGGTTAATGTGCATACAGCAAATAGAAGAAATTATTGAATATGAAATCAATCTACCAATATAAGCCAACATCTTCACTGAAGAAATTATCATATTTTTTAAAAGAAAAAATCCTATTTGAAGTGATGACAGTTACAGTATGTGAATTATACTAGAGTTATGCATTTAATTTACTGAGATTAAATAATCCTAGAGGGCTGGGGAGAAAAATCATTCTACCAAAAATGGACATTTCATCCCTGCAGCTACAATACAATTTACTCTTATCACAATGTCATTGCCTGAATCTAGGCAAAATTAATTGCAGAAGCCAAACTATCTCCTTACACTAATGCTTCCCAAACTTTGGAGAGCACAAGAATCACCGGTAAGCTTGTTAAAATGCAGAATTCTAAAATTTATCTCCCAGAGATTCTGACTCAGTACGTCTGGAGTTGGGCCAAATAATCCACATATTAAAGTGCACCTCAACTGTTTATGATATACAGCTGATCTACACACCCCACTTTTAGAAGCATTACCTCAGGCTGAGATGATTTTCTTTTTTGACCCTCCAGCCATGAATCACTAAATTGTACATCTGAAACTATATTACACTGTATGTTAACTAACCGGAATTTAAATTAAAACTTTTTTAAAAAGGAAAAATAAATAAAAAGTTATACCAGAAAAAAAAAAAACAATAACCAGTCCATTGGATAATTAATACCTGTAGGCGGCCAAAAAGAAGAGCAAATTCCAATTGAGTTCCATCATCCTCCTCTGACGTTCAGATGAAGAATTGCATTCTCTTGTTAGATACCTTGCTTCCTAATTTAAGACTTTTTTTTTTTTTAGGCAAGGAGCCCTAGAATTGAATTTGGGATGCATAAAAAAAATTCCTCAGTTGATTTCATTCATAAGTTTTCCCCTATATCATGATATGGAATAGAATTACATGTAATAGAATTCATGTTGATAAAGAGTTCCTTCTTATCATTTCCCATAGATGACTCTTTCTACATTTTTAAAAGCTTATTTAACATAGTTTTAAACTTATTTCAAGCTTGGAAAAAGTGTTCACATCTTTATAAGATTTTTTTTGTTTTGTTTTCTGAATTAATTTGCGCAATACGAAAATAGCAATCTAGAAAATGCAAACCTTGTCAACAACAGAAGAATTTTGGGAAAAAATATTTCTTTTACAAGGCTGATAGTTCTGAAGTTTTAATTTTCTAGTTTCTTTTAATTCTACTTCAAGAGAAAAAAAGTTTGAAATTCATTTTTCTCTGAAAGGACTATAAGAAACTTCCAGTACAATGCCATTTACATGAGCCATTCAAAAGCGGTTAAGCATATAGAGTCTAAAGGGCATTACTTAAAAGCACTCAGCTCTTGCTCTACTAAAAGCTGGGTTTTTTTTTTTTTCTTACCTTGATCTACTTCTATTTTCTATTAACCACTTTAAGTAGTCAGTAGAGTTGAGTGTTATTCTTAGTTTAACCTCCCTGCAAAGACATTTCATTCAGTAAGTACTTATCAAGGAACCACTGTCCACATAAAGTTTTACCAAATGCCTTGGGAGACAGGAAGAAAGAAAGTGAGGGAGCAACTAAAGGAGGGAGAGAAGGAAGGAAGGAAGGAAGGAAGGAAGGAAGGAAGGAAGGAAGGGAGGAAGGGAGGAAGGAAGGGAGGAAGGGAGGAAGGAAGGAGGGAGTGAAGGAAGGAAGGATACAAGGAAGAAAATTTGGCCACATGTATTGATTTGTAATCTATCTTGGCTAGCAGTTATATGTATTATCTAGCTTTATATGTACTTACAGATCTATTCTTCGTAAGTCACCTTGACTCAACTTCCTCTGACTATAATCACAAGGTTGGCTAACAGCTGCTTTAGCTTGCCTGCACTGATTCAGCGTCTCTATTAGTAAGTCTTGATAGCATTTCTTTTGCATGGCATGCCAATAATTATTCTACTACAACATGTCTAAAAGCTGTTTGGGGATCTACTGTTATCTATCTTTGGCTTACATCTGGCCAGTTGAAATGTAATCAGCACAATTCATAAGCTCCAGGCCCCACCTCTGATGGATATTTATTATAATTTGATGTTAAGAATTTGGTGACATTGCCTACAAAATTAAAATAATCTCATAATCACTTGGGGCGCCTGGGTGGTTCAGTCAGTTAAGTGTCTAACTTATGATTTCAGCTCAGGTCATGATCTCAGGGTTGTGAGATGGGGGCCCGTGTTTGGCTCTGCACTGGGTGTGGAGCCTTCTTAATATTCTCTTTCTCTCTGCCAATCTCCCACCCCACCCCCCTCTCTCTCTCATAATCACTGAAGACCTTGGTATGGCTATTACTTTCTGTATTGTATCAGTTTTAGAGCTCATTGCTAAAAATATCTTCTATACTTTTGTCAACTAGTAACTGAGATAATATATCTTATTGAGCCCAATTTCTTATAATTGTCATCCATGACCTATCTGTGTAGTGATACAGTAGATGGACACATTGGTCAATTTTAGATCTAAAAAGATTTTGCTTTGTCTTAATTTCCTTAGGGTAGGCTGCTCTACTATCTGTATTAGTTTTCTATTACTACTATAACAAATTACCATAAACTTAGTGGCTTGAGACAACATAAATGTATGATCTTATATATTTCTATAGTTTAGAGGTCCAATACAGGTCTCACAGGCTTGACGACAAGGCATTGGCAACACTGTCCCTTTCTGGAGGCTTTAGAATAGAATTCATTTCCACATCTTTTCCTGTTTCTAGAAGCCATTTATATTCCTCAGCTTATGGTCCCTTTATTTCATCTTCAAAGCCATACCTCCATTGTTATATTTACCTCTGACTGCAGCCAAGAAAGTTTCTCCACTTTCAAGGATTCGTGTGATTAGATTGAGCCCAATTGGATAATGAAAGATAATCTTCCATCTCAAGGTCCTTAACCTTAACCAAACCTGCAAGGTCCCTTTTGCCATGTGATAATATATTCACAGGTTCTGGGGTTAGGACATTGACATCTTTGAGGAGCCATAATTCTGCCTTCTGTGCTGTCAGTCTATAGGTAAAATGCTGTGACACATGCATTTGATCTGTTATGTATCTTCTTCTGTAATTAGAGAATCTTCATATGCATGTGAATACTTTTCTGTTATATTCTGTTATGGCTTCCAAGTACATTGTTTTATCCTTCAGAATACCTACACAGAAAGACTGCGAGCAAAGATGGCATTTTAATATTATCCTTCTCAGCCCCTTTAGTGATTGGTTTTCTTTGACATGGGATACCATTAATTGTAACACAACTGTCTATGTTACTGCCTAGCGGGTTTGTGATCTTAATGAATTTGTTTAGACAGCTGTGTAGTAACTGCCCCAGTTGAAGAGGGAAAAAATATTTCGTAAGTAATTGATACTATATATTGAGCTCTATGAAGAGTTTCATATTCATTATTTCATGCTCTTTTTACTGAATCCTATGGAATAAGTCTATTACTCTCATTTTACAGATGAGGAAACTAAACTTTTCAGTGTTACAGAACTAGCAAGTAGCAGAATGGGACATTCATCTATAGGTCTTTCCAATCCCAAAATGTATACTCTTTCCACTCTATTCTATACACATTTCCACAAACATTTTCTGCACATTATTATCATTTTCTGCACATCTCATGAATCCTTCCTACTATAGAAATCATGTCAAATATATTACATAGCAGCCTTTCTAAAATTTTAGAAATTTTAGAAATCCATCATTAACATAGCTCAAAAGGATCCATCAGACAGTAGTTTGCTGGCTAGCAACAAAAAGCAATGGTAAAGATTTTATAAAACCACTAGACTTGTTTTATCTTCCTGGTTGAGGTCTTCTAACAGGCCCTTAATAGGGTCTGTAGTGCCCAATTGCTTAGAGATACCTGGAAGACAACATCATGAAAAATGCCTCATTTAATGTTCACATCACTCCTGGAACATACATGTATTCTTTAAGACCTGCTATTATATTGTTCTAAAACTCTTTGTAAGCAGTTTAAATCTTTTTGCTATTTAAGCCAAAATGAAGAGAAGGACTGACCAAACAGAAAAACTGAATAATTCAGTCGTCTCTTGGGAGAAAACAAGTTAATCAATCTCCCTGGAACCTAGATAGTTGCAGAATCGGTGGATCATTACACAACTCTCTACTTGATGTTGGATGTGTAGATTTTTAAAATCCATGAACAGAAAAGAAAACATTTTTTTTAAAGATTTTATTTATTTATTCGACAGAGATAGAGACAGCCAGCGAGAGAGGGAACACAAGCAGGGGGAGTGGGAGAGGAATAAGCAGGCTTCCAGCGGAGGAGCCTGATGTGGGGCTCGATCCCATAACACCGGGATCACGCCCTGAGCCGAAGGCAGGCGCCCAACCGCTGTGCCACCCAGGCGCCCCAGAAAAGAAAACATTTTTAAACTCTTGCACGAGACTGTTAGAAATTTAAAATGATCATGTATATAAAGTTAAGATCAATATTTTGTTTGATTTAACTTGTTTTTTTGATTAAAATATCAGCATATCTAAAATGATTTTGCTTTCTAAAGTTCATTGATTATTATGAAGTTTGGGAGGCTGCTTAACATTTCTATTTTTTTTCATGTAGTGGTTCTTTATCAACCTTGAAATGTGTCAGTAAATATAAGTAACTATAAAACAGGCAGATTTTCCCTACTAGCAACCTTGAATCAATCTTTATCACTCGATATATCACTATATTGATCTAGGATAACCCAATTCTTTCTTGGAAAAGTTTCCCACCATACAAGTATATTTCATTTAAAAATATCTAGGAACCACAGGATATGCTGTCTTTTAAGAGTTTTTTGTTGTTCATGATAGAATTCTAGACCTATAGGGGCGCCTGGGTGGCACAGCGCTTAAGCGTCTGCCTTCGGCTCAGGGCGTGATCCCGGCATTCTAGGATCGAGCCCCACATCAGGCTTCTCTGCTGGGAGCCTGCTTCTTCCTCTCCCACTCCCCCTGCTTGTGTTCCCTCTCTCGCTGGCTGTCTCTGTCTCTGTCTCTGTCTCTGTCAAATAAATAAATAAAATCTTAAAAAAAAAAAGAATTCTAGACTTATAAAGACTAATTGATTTATTGATTCAATTCAGTTTAGTTCTATTATTATTCAGTGAATATCTACTATATCATTCAGTGAGTATCAGCCTATAGTGTAGGCTGACATCAATCTTCAGGGTAGTGTCAGTTTTCAGAGCATTTTGTGTGTGCTTCCAAAAAGAAATCAAGTAGCAACTCAGATTAATTAATTCTGAGACTTCATTCCCATGTTAAAATGAAACTTTCCAGATCCCTTAGGGTAGAAGATATAATTTTGTTTGTTCTAATTTTTTTTTAATTTAAATAACTTGGGGCATCTGAGTGGCACAGTCAGTTAAGTGTCCGGATCTTGGTTTCAGCTTAGGTCATGATCTCAGGGTCGTGATCTCAGGGTCCTGAGATCGTGCCCCACATCAATTTCTGATCAGTGCAGAGTCTGCTTAAGATTCTTTCTCTCTCTCTGCCCCTGCCCTCTGCTTGCTTTCTCTCTCTCAAATAAATAATCTTTAAAAAAAAAATCTTAAATAACTTTCATTGCAGCACACAGTTCATTAGAGTCCTCAAAACTTCTTGCTATCTTACCACAAGATTTGCTTCACCCATTTACAGTAGTTACATAGTCTAACCCTTGCAAGAATTTGAGTTTTATCCCTCAAAGAGTCTAACCACCCTATTTTATAATGAGGAAACTAATGGTCAGGGAGATTAAATGACTTGACCAGGGTTACCCAGCTAGTTAGTAGCACTGAGTCAAACTCAAAATCCAAGTATCCTGGCCCTTTGTACAAGACATGGTATTCATTTCACTACTTTTTCTGTTTGTCAGGACCTAACATTTGTCTGAAATAAGGAGCCTCTGTATTTTTTTTAAGTTTTAAAAACTGTATCATGGCACTTAACAAATTTTATTCATATCTTAAGTTTCAAAATATCATTAACAGATTAAACACTTTACTACATGCTGTTTTGGTGTTTTCACTACTCCCCCGCCTTTCCACTGACTTTAAGCTATTTAGAGAGCTAGTAATGGGAGAAGGGAATTATATAATTACAAAAAAGAAAAGAATGGTTTAGAGGGGTGAAATGGGGGGGGGTTATCAGAGGGAATAGCTGTAGAGAAATAAGGTAGAAGGACAAAGTGAAATAGTGCTTACTGAAGATCAATGATAGTAAGAGTTGCAAAATAAAGACAGCAAGGTATCAATCATTGTTCTTTAAGGGATGTGCTCATTCTGGAAAATTTTTCCTTAGGCTCATGTAGCCAGCATCAAACAATATTGTGAGCTAGACAAAACTTGTCTTGGACTTCTCTGTATTTTCTTCCATTCAGCTTTTCAAAAAAAAAACACAGTGTTTTTTTCTTTTTCCTCTGGTCCATCCCAGGCTGAAAACTGGCTCTCATTTGACACCTCAGGTTTAAACCTTACTCTCTCCCAAAGTATTTACATTTGAAGTCCTATCTTTTAATTGGCGTGTTTAAGAACCTCTCTGAAAGGGATTATTTAAACATCAGTGAGTAGAGAGGGGAGTTATTTGAAGATTAAGGAACTCTTCCTAGAGAATCTCTAATTTCAAAACCGACTCTGCCTTTACGTAAGGTACACTTTGTTCATATCCAGCCTAATTTCTTAATTTCTCAGCATACTCTTTTCCCCTTCTCAAAGCCCTAGGTTAAAGTTTTAGTGGACAAGAAAAGTGTGAGAGAGTGTGAGAATATAATGATGATCGCCAAGCAAGCAGTACGTTCTTGCAAAGTTAACTAAGGGAAGCATCAAGACACTGATTCCATATAAGCAATGTTAAGTCCTGGCTTATATCCAATTATTTATGTGATGCAAGAGAAAGTTACATTTCTCATCAATTACTACCAATTCAGAAGGGAAGTGGACCTCGACCAATTCAATGTTTATGAACAATATCTCATTTCTCTTCATAATTGAAAGAAGCATGAGTAAAATAATCAGAATTTCCATAAATCAGTAAACTGGGGTCATTAGAAAGTTGACTGCTATAATTAAGATCAATTTCACAATATATGTAAATAAGCCATCATGCTGTACTCCCTAAACTTATACAGTAATGTATGTCAACTGTTTCTCAATAAAACTGGAGGAAAAAGATCATAAAGGTTGGTAGAAAAATTAAAACTTACCCAAACTTCTAGATTCTGGAGCTAGACTTCCTGGTTTCAAATTTGAGTTCTGTCAGTTGCCTCAATCCACCTATACAGAATAGGAATAATAATAATAATACCTACTTCATAGGGTTGCTATGAGGAGCAAGTTAATATTTTAAAGTGTTTAGAACTGGTCTTAGAACTCTATAAGTGCTTACTAAATACAATAATGTAACTGTGATTTCTTTTCTGTCTCTGAATTAGGTCTACAAAATGACTTCATGAATCTGATGTGTAATTCAAATTAACATTGAACTTACATATGTATGTCCAGTCATTGCCTTGAATGTGGTGCAAATGAAAGGTTATTTTACTTTGTTGCATGGATATAGGCTTCAACATTTCAAATGTGCATTTTCTTTGAAAGGAAACTGAAGAGCGAAGTGTGCATGAGGCATCACTTCTCAATTATGCTAAGTTTATAAAATGATAGCATGGTTTTGACTTCAAAGTCTGTGACAATTTTTTTAACAGCTTTATTGAGATATAATTTATATACTATACAATTCATCCTGTCACTGGTAAACAACATTAGCGTTCACTGATCGGCTTTTATGTCTCAGGCAATAAACACATATTGTTCCATTCAATCTTCATAAAAATCCTTTAAGGCAGGTATTAATATCCCTAATTTTATGATTAAACTAAAAGTTAAGTACTTTGCAGCTCGAGGTCGAGGTGAGGTTTTTAACTCCTGTTCGTATGGCTCCAATATTCTTCCCATATCATGCTACCTCTCCTTGGAAAATTACTTTGTTGTCTTTCAGTGGTTGGCTGGGAGGGGGGAAATGTGACCCTTTGATGGTACTCATGGTTAGAGAAACTAATTTTTTCAACCTGTCATAAGAAAAGCTAAATAATGTAAGAAATAGCAGTAACTGGAAGCTGCTTTCAGACTCTTACATCAAGGATGACATGACAGTGCAAAATAGTTTTATTATGAAGAAAATAAGCAACTATGATGCGGATACACACACATCATAATGCCAGTACACACTAATTTGGAAGGGCTCGTACTTCTTACTAGCATAATTGCATCCATCTTTATTGCATTCCCACCAAATGAGTTAGGGTAGACATTAAAAATGGGGAAGAGAGAGATCATGCAGAATTCTTATCCATCTTTTAGACTTTTCACATAATTTATATTATCCTAAAGTCAAATTTCCAGACCTCCTCATGCTGGAAATATTCAGTTTTGCCACAATTCATTTGAAACAAATATTTAGGTTGTTCTTGTATGTTGGGTAGCACGATGCTAGCCACCAGCAGTACAGGGATTTTAAAAAAGAAAGAAAAAACAAAGATGAACCCAGTGCAGCCCAGTTAATATTTCAGGTCAGGTTTTCAAAAGGAGTGTGCTCTAGTGGACAGATAGCACGCGGGATTTGGAACTTGGGTTATAAACTTACCTCTCCACCTACTGTGTGACCTTAGCATTTGATTTTTGAGACTCGATTTCCCCATTTGTAACATAATCGGCTACAGTAAAAGTTGGTATTACTAAATTTTAGGTATGCACACATGGGAAGATGTGGTTAATTAATGTTACTTTATAACATCGAGGATAAAGGTTTTCTCGCACGTTTCCTTCCCTTTTAGTACCTGGCATTATTTGATACATATTTCACACCGTGTTCACCGAGGAACTGGAACATGTTTTTCACTGCAGTTTAGCGTCTGGGTGTGCCTGGGGAGGCGTCACAAAGAGCCTATAAAAGGTTTCCACCTACAGCAGGAGTAGGAGGGCAGGAAGGAGCCCAAGAAGGGCATTGAGGCCAAGCGTTCGGTTTCCGATTGTTCTTTGTTTGGGCCAAAATTCACCGAGCTTAGCTTCTGCGACTAGCAACGAAAAGACTAGTGTCTCAGAGCTGTTAAAAATTTTCTGCCATATCTTAGCCGTCCCCACGCCCCCCGCCCCACCCCACCCTCAAGCGTGAGTGAATGCGCAAATAAGGGTTTTCAGGCGCCTGTGAGAAAGAGGGAGGGGAAGGCAGAAGTCGAGGATGGACGGGGCGGTGGCACCGCTCTTGAGAGAGAGGACCGAGGGCCCCCACTCATAAGAGTTAAAACCTGGCTGCCCCGAGCCAGAGGAGGCCAAGGCGCGATGCTGGACAGGCGGGGGCCGATTGGGGGCAGCAGACCACGGCAGCATACTCAGTCCGCCCGCGGGACCAACTCTTGTCCCGAGGCGCCCCCCCCCCCACGTCTCTTTTGGTTTCGACCTGCCGACTGGGAGGGGCCGCGGGACGCCATTCCCACAATGCTCTGGGGCGTGCCGCCGCCGTCGCTGCCGCCTCCGCTACCGCTAGTGGAAGAAGATGGCGGAAGGCGGAGCGGCGGATCTGGACATCCAGCGGTCTGACATCGCGACGCTGCTCAAAACCTCGCTCCGGAAAGGGGACACCTGGTGAGAGAAAGGGGTTGAGGTGGCCGCGGTTGCGGAAGGATGGTGGAGAACTGGGCGGGAACTGCGGGCTGGTGTCTTTCGCTAGTGACAGGTGCGGGCAGGTCCGGCGGCGGCCGCACTGGGCAGCAGGATTTTGGCTGCTCCCAAAATGTTGGGGCAAAGATTGGACCCGAGTTGAGGGCCAGGGTTCGTGGCCTGTCGGGGCGTGCTGAGAGGCTTCAGAGGAGCGGCGACGGCGACTCGCACAGTTCTTTCCGTCCTCCTTCCTTCTGTAGTGCCGCTCCCACCTCAGGCCTTCCCGAATGATAGGTTATAGTCGTTCGGCATGAGTCCCTCAATTTTTGACAGGTCCAGGTCCCGCGGCTTACCAAGATCTCACCCTCTTTCCTTCTCTAGTCATTTCCTTTCCCGGCACTGTCGGCATTTGAGTTCCTTGTTATTCTGCTTCTTGTATTCTTCCGGGAGGCAGGCTGCAGGATGTTTGCGGTTCGTACTACACAGGTGGCATGTGTCAGGGCGCCACTTAAGAGAAAGAAACCCTAGTTTCCAGTTCCTTGTCAAAAGGAGGGAGAGGAGTACGGAACCTTAGGCTAATGAGAAATACCACGTGGTCTTGTGCCTTAGTGGAGGCTTGATAGAAACCGGCAGCGTTTCTCTTAGAAGCGCAGCCCTTCTCCTGTTTGCGGGATAACGTAGGCCTGCAAAAACTAGATAAGTCCACTTGAGGCTTAAGTCACTTGCTAATATTCAGACTTATAAAATACCAAAGGATATACTTAAAACGCTGAAGGAAGTACTTGTAGATTTTAATACTTGTCGGCCATAGTAAGTGGTATTCAGAATAACTTAAATATGTGAATATGTAACATAAAGAGCAAGGGCTCTTTATTAGGAAAGGTACTGTGCTACTTTACTATAATAACAATTATTTTCATGTCCCATTGTCACCATAACAGTGGTATATAATTAACAGTGGTTTTTCCACGTACTTCTCTGTGACTTAGTGAAAGGAATATAAGATTTAGAATTAGTTAGGTCACCGTTTCACCACTTACTCTGCAGTATGACTTTGAGGAGAGTTAATTTAAATCATTGTACCTCAATGTCTTCATCTATGAAATGGACAATAATAATTTCATTGTTGGGAATTTATCTTGATCCAATGAGATATTCCAAAATATTACCTGTTTATGAGATAACATTAAATTTTAGTTACTTCTTGTCACTGCCATTTACTTCTGATAAAATGCTGTAGTATTAGGACATTTTCAAGTAAGTAGATGGCAGTCTTGGGTCTTGAATTTTAGTATTTTGATCTAAGTCTTGGTACTTTTTTCCAACTTTGTTAGACTACATAGATTCTGTGTTTATAGGATAAAAATCCCTAAGGGTGTAAGCATAGACTTGTTGCAGTACAACAGAAAATATGATCTTTAGGTGATTTAATAATCATTATTGTTCGTGTAAGTGTGAGATGCTCATTCCTGTGTGGAAATTAGATATTTCCTAGGACACATGTTTACCTTGGTCTGTGGATTATTAAAGATAAATTAATCCTCACTTCCTATTATTTGTTAAAGAACACTTAAAGATTCTTAATTGACCTAGCCTATTACCACCTCATAAAAAGATAAATGTGGATTTCCATAAAGTAGGAATCTATAAGTTTAAATATGGCTATTATTCAGATGGATGTTCTTTTTAATGTTGTGTGTTTTTGTTATTCTGAGTAATTGGTGGTGTTGACACTATGGGATGATAGGAACAGTATGTGTATTGTGGGCATTAAAGTTTAAGTTTGACATTTTTCAAATAAAAGTATTTTTGCTTTTTCACCAAGCTGTTATTAAATTGTTTTAAAGATCTGTTTTAAAGAATACAGGAAGTCCATAAATTTGAATCTTCTCAGTGCTTTCATTTTAAAGAAAAGGAAACTGAAGCCCAGATATTTAGATAACAGCAAAATGTGGGAAATTTTTTTTTAAGATATATTTATTTCAGAAGGGTCAGGGAGGAGCAGTGGGAGAGAGAGAGAGTCTTTTTTTAAGCAGGCTTCCTGCTGAGTGGGGAGCCTGACGATGGGCTCAATCTCAGGACCCTGAAGGACCCTGAGATCACAACCTGAGCTGAAAGCTAGAGTCAGATGCTTAACGAACTGTGCCACTCAGGTGCTCCAGAATGTGAAAATATTTGTACTTGATTGATTACCCCTTTAGTTAAAGGGAAAAAAATGCAGGAGCAGGATGGTACTGCGGATTTGCAAAAACCAGTTTGGTTTATATGTAAGCCAGTTAATTTGCAATTAGGTGAAATTTGTCAAAAAACGGAAATAGTTTAGAGCAAAAGTTTGATTCAAAGTTTTAAGGAGAATAATAAGTACACATTTCATTATGCATGATTACAGAATTGGTAAAGATTTAATAATTTAGTTGTTACTTGTGCTCATGTTTTTGGAACTCATTAAAACTTGTTTTAACTTGTTAAAAAGTTATTTCTCTTTTTAAAAGATGTTTAGGTTAGTCATTTATGGTTATTTGCGCAAATCCAGTCTGCTGTTTTGTAGCTGAAATGGGCCATATGCAGATGAAACATTATTTTGGTATGTGTGTGTAACCATCGTGAAAAAGACTGACGACTATTGAGAAAAAATGGAAGGTTTACCATAAGTTTATTCTTGAAAGTTTAATACTGATTTTTGATGTTAGGGTCAAGTGCCTTAAAATGAATAATGAAAATGAAACTTAATTTCATTAAGTAGTTTGTAAGCACTTTTTGGGTAAGTATTGTTTCATAGTACTGTGGTAGATAACAAACACTTAGGCAAGGTTTGATTCTGCTTGAAAACTAGAGTTTCTGTTTATTTGTAAATTAGCGGATGGTTTTTATCTGCAGATTGAGTTTCTAGAGATGAAAATAAGTACACGAGTCTGAGATGAGGAGGAACAAACTTTATGATATGCTTAATACTAGACTTTATGGTGACAAGTCCAAACTGATGCAGGAGAGTTATACCTCTTAAAAAGGTGAGGTATGGAAGTGACACTGATCTGCATTAGAAGGAATAAAGTAGTCTCATAAAGCTGTTTCTTAATCTGTATTTTAGCTCAAAGGAGGTATTCAGAAATCCTTGAACAAGGGGCGCCTGGGTGGCACAGCGGTTAAAGCGTCTGCCTTCGGCTCAGGGCGTGATCCCGGCGTTCCAGGATCGAGCCCCACATCAGGCTCCTCCGCTATGAGCCTGCTTCTTCCTCTCCCACTCCCCCTGCTTGTGTTCCCTCTCTCGCTGGCTGTCTCTATCTCTGTCAAATAAATAAATAAAATCTTTAAAAAAAAAAAAAAAAGAAATCCTTGAACAAGATTGTTTGAATTTAGTAACTATAGGAATAAAGATAAAGGAACTAGAACTTGTTTAACTTAGATTGAATGAAAGATAACTTAATCTTCAGATACTGGGTGGTTTCTCTTGATGAGACAAAAGCAAAATTTTTTTTTAAGTACGTTACATGTTAAGTATATTGGGGATAGAGGAACCTATTTAAAGGGGATGGGTAAGTAAATAAATGAGTTACAAAGACAAGTTGTGGGTTATGGAATACTCTCTTTGGAGATATAAGTAAACAGATAACTATAAATCACCAAAATCCCTGCTTTATTATCCGATTTTTATTAAATGTTATTCTACCAGTCATTTTCACTAATTTTTATGTGTGATGTTTTAAATTTTTATGTATGTTCAATGGTAATGCATAGCTAACTTTACAAATTAAATTTTGTGTGTCATTTTGCATAAGCCCTAATAACTTTAATAGGTTTAAGGTATTTCAGAGAGTAACTTTAATTTGTATTTAGAGTCATTTCAAATGTATATGGTATTTTTGTTTCAACAAATAGGCAAGGAATAGTCCATCAGATCATTGAGGTTTTCGGATTAGAAGACATTGGTTTAGTTTTAGGGCTTTCCTTCAGTTCCTCCTCTTAGAAATCTTTCAGGTTTTATTTTATATGGTCTCTTATGTTTGTGCAACTTTGATTAACACTAACAGAAAATAAGCTTATAATGACAAATCAGTTCATAATGTAAAGGGACACTATTAATGTAAACTCCAAATTATTTAGTATATACTTGTTAAAGAAGTTTTTATATTACTTTACTATAAATATTAATTTTTAGTTGTGCCAAAGTGTTAACCACTAAATTAGGGTATATGTTACATCATTTACAGGAAATGAGACCAGAAAGCAAAACGTTTTTTTTTAGTGTTGGTAAATTGGTGAAAATAAGAACAGAAATAGTGATGTTATTAAAGAGTATTTTTCACATTTTAGTTGCTTAAAATCTAGAAAGGCAATTTTTCCTAATTTAAGCCTTATTATAAGTTTAAATCACTTCTAAGTTGTTAGTGAATCTGAAATTAATGTATCTTATTTGCCAGGAAGATCCAGAGTTTTTAGTCTGTGATTTCATTTTAGTGACATTCAGGCTTTATGTTTTTTTCTAAATCATATCATTTACCCATTAGCACATATAAGGTATTAAATAAATGTTCTTTTTACAAAATAGTTTTGTGACAAATATTAATCTTGCTCAAACATACATATAATAAGGAAAACTTAGCTTGTCAGGCCATGATGTGTAGTATTATATTTGAAAACACTATGTCCTAGGTACTGTTTTAAGTACTTACATATGTTAACTTATTTACTCATCACTACAATTCTAGGGCACTAGAATGTGAATGTGCTGTAACTCACATTTGACAGAAAAGGAATCCTAGGCTCAAGTGTTCACACAGGAATAAATCTGGGATTTGAACCCAAGTAGTCTGGGGCTTTAATTCAGGCCCAAAAATCACTGTACTACACTGCCTCTTATATTGAAGATGAATTTTAAAATGTAGTTCCACTTCAAAAGGAAAAAAAGTACTTTTCTTTTTAAATGGAATCTATTTTATATTTAGTAGCAGAATTCTACCATTTTATTGCGTACTTGTGTTTTATGACTATTCAGTTTAGCTATGATAGAGTATATAGAAAATCTTAACGTCTTGCTTCTGGAAATCTAAATTTAATTACATTTAAAGGTTAATAGGTAATTAGCTCAATAGAATAAATGTTATTTTGATCTAAAAGTTCATGTAAACAAAAGAAAATGGGATGACTTATTGTTGAAATTTTGAATTTCAATTGTTTATCAGTAATTACAAACTTTCTTTAGAGGTTATTTGTCTCCTTCTTATATAGTTTTACAGAACTAACACATCAGGCTGATAGTAAGAGCTCGTAGGATATTTTGTTTTAGTACTTTGCCTGCATTTTAAAATCTTGGTTTACAGAAAACCACAAATATATGACGATCTCTTTTTGGACTATGAATCTATAGGAACAACCTAGTCCAAAAATGAAAATATGAATGTCTGGTATTCTGTGTTCCATGTTTAGTAACTGATTTTTTTTTTCTCAGAAACAACTCTTTCAGTGGATTTTCAAAGTCAAAAGACTTTTGAATTAAGACAGTGAAAGGTACATAACAGTATTGGCACCTCTTTAACATCTTCCTGAAAACTAACAGTTGAAGTAGCAACTGCAAATAGATCAGTTTTGCCGTCTTTGTCTTGAGATGTATCCATTGTATTACATGAGTTTAGAGTGATTTTTCTATTCCTCACTTTGAGAATTACTTTATTAATAAGCCATAATAAGTAAGCCATAATTATTGATAAAAGTGAATTGAAACCATCAGGCATATTGACAAGGAGATAAGGGGAAGGTTAAGAACAACTAATGAAGGTGTTTACATGCATCATCTAAAATCATTAAGGATCCTTTAAAAATACTTATATTCCTTTCTTATAGGTAAGGAATCTGAACTCAGAGAAATCAGTTGATTTGCATGTGGTTTGCAGGTGATGATAATACCACCAATAGTGAACATTAATTGAATGCTTACTCTGTGTTCTAAATGCTTTATACTTATGCAGCTTTTAAAGTAAGTGCTCTTATTTACCTCATTTTACAGATGTTTGATGAGTTCAGAGCTAATTTAAATACCTGGTTTAAAATGATTTTAAATACTAGATATTATCAGTATCTCCTTAGTATTAGAAATGTTTTTCGGACACCTGGGTGCGGCAGTCGGTTAAGCATCCAGCTTTTGATTTCAGCTCAGGTCATGATCTTAGGGTGGTGAGATGGAGCTCTGAGTCAGGGTCCGCACTCAGCACAGTCTGCTTGTCCCTCTCCCTCCCACTTGTTCTCTCTCTCTCCATCAGATACATAAATAAAAATCTTTTTTAAAAATGTTCTTATGTTGTCACTACTCAAATATAATGCAAACAGGATTTCATTAGATTATTTTTCTTTCTTGGTTCTATATAGAATTATTTAGCAGTTACTAAAACAATTGTTTTTCTTCCTTGACTCAGTTCACTTTGTGTGTTTTATTTTCATTTCCTCAGTTTCCACTGTAATTCATACTCTCTATCTTATATTTTTTCCCTTGAAGTCATTTCTCCATACTCTTTTTCCATCTGTTCTTTAAACAAGGAAATGTAGTTCCTTTCAGTTTTATCATCCAGTTTATACAGAAGTCACTACTAAAGAAACCTGGAATAAGACTGGTAGTAAGAGACCTCAGTTTTTGTTTTTTTTTTTTTAAAGATTTTATTTATTTATCCGACAGAGATAGAGACAGCCAGCGAGAGAGGAAACACAAGCAGGGGGAGTGGGAGAGGAAGAAGCAGGCTCCCAGTGGAGGAGCCTGATGTGGGGCTCGATCCCACAACGCCAGGATCACGCCCTGAGCCGAAGGCAGACGCTTAACCGCTGTGCCACCCAGGCGCCCCTCAGTTTTGGATACAGATTAAAATGACATCTCTGAAGGAATAATCAAGAAATGCTCCTCAAAAAGAAGTAAAGAAGGTCAGATGGTAATACGAGGCAGTAGACCTCTGTAGAGGGGCGCCTGGGTGGCTCAGTCAGTTAAGCGTCTTGTCTTCAGCTCAGGTCATGATCCCAGGGCCCTGGGATGGAGCCCTGCATCAGGCTCCCTGCTCAGCGGGAAGCCTGCTTCTTGCACTCCCCCTGCTTGTGTTCCCTCTCTCGCTATCTCTCTCTCTGTCAAATAAATAAAATCTTAGAAAGAAAGAAAAAGAAAGAAAGAAAGAAAGAAAGAAAGAAAGAAAGAAAGAAAGAAAAGAAAACCTCTGAAGAATTAACCTGTATTTGGTTATACCTGCAACACTTTTACTGCTTCCATCAGTAGGATTCTGCATTGTTTCCTTATAGACCTCCCTCACAAAAGGAGGGTAATGACTACTTTTTCTTCTTCATGAGGAGGAGAGCTAGCTGTCTCTTCTCTCCTTTCAGCTTTGAGAAGAGTCAGATATTAGCGTACTAATTCCTTACTGTTAAAAAAAATCATGTAGCAGAAGTAGCCATAGAAAGGACTTCCTTTGTGAAAGAAGTCAAAGAGTGGCTTTGAGGCCGGGCTATTCTAAGTTTTAGAGAGCCAGTTAAATCAAAATCTGGAGCACTAGAGACAGAATTAATTACTTGAGTGAAAAGATCATAAAGTTCATTGAGTAAAATTTTACACAAAAAAATTAAGAATGATTAGGGTGAAATGATCATGGTAAAAGAGACCTTATAATTTGGGTTACTTTATGTTGTTTAACAGTATGTTTTAACAGCTTGACAGAGTTTAACAATTTAATCAAGAGATTTATCTTTGATATAGATAGAAAATTTATATTCACAAATTTGAATGGGTAGAAACTTAATTCTCTGGAGAGGTATAGTTAAGTAGTTACATGTACCATATAGTTATGGTGATGGTTACAAAAATTATTACATGTTAAGAGCTTTACACATATATGAAATAAGTGATAATATTCTCATTTTGCAGATATGAAAACTGAGGTATAGTGTTACACGTACAATAGTCACACACTTGGGTCAGTGATAGAGCAGAGATTCTAACCTAGGCAGTCAACTCTAAAGCCTGTGTTTTAAACTGTATTACTTGCCTGTGAGTGACAGAGCCATACCCATATTATGGAAACAACTTTTTGAAAGATGAATACTTTGGCATCTTAAAAATAGCATTTTCATCTGTTATCCATGTGAGAAGGCTGTAGGATTTTTCTGGGGCTCTCTCCTTGGTTTAGCATTCTAATCTTAGTAGTCTTATTTCTAATTAATATAGCTGTGCTTTGATACTGATGGTAGTTCCTATTTCTTGAAAATTATGTACTCATTTCTGCCTCATCAGGCATTACACATCATTATTATTTCAAATATATTTTACTAATTCCTGGCCTTGTCTTACTTCAAAACCTAGCTCAACACCAATCTCTGGGGGTGCCTGGGTGGCTCAGTTGGTTAAGTGTCGCCTTCGGCTCAGGTCATGATCCCAGGGTCCTGGGCTTGAACCCTGCATCAGACTCCCTGCTCAGTAGGAAGTCTGCTTCTTCCTCTCCCACTGTCCCTGTTCTCTCTCTTTCTCTCTCTCATTCTCATGTGCACTCACTCTCTCTTTCTAATAAATAAATAAAAATCTTAAAAACACACCAATCTCTGTAAAATCATCCCTAATAATCTCATCCAGATATATGTCCTTCCACTCTTAAAAAAAAAAAACAGCTTTATTGTGATATAATTCACATATTGTACAATTTTCCCACTTAAAATATATCGTTTGCTGGGTTTCGGTATACTCACGGAATTGTGCAACCATTACTTTAATCAGTATTGGAATATTTTTTATCACACCCCAGTCCTCCATACCTATTAGCAGTACCCTGCTTCCCCCAATTTCTCCTCAGATACCCCTGCTTTAGGCAGCCACTAATCTACTTTTTGTTCTATAGATTTGGCAACTTTGGATATTTCATGTAAATGGAATCATATATGTGATTTTTGTGTCTGACTTCTTTCATGAAGTATTATTACTTCTTACTGAATAATGTTCCATTGTATAATGTACCACATTGAATTCGTCCCTTCATCAGTTGATGGACATTTGGGTTGTTCACATTTTAGCCCTTATGAATAATCTTGCTATGAACAATTCATGTGCAATTTTTTGTATAGACATAACTATCTTTAGTATATACCTAGGAGTGGAATTCGTGGGTGTCTGTGTTTAATTTTTTAGGGAACTGATAGGCTCTTTTCCAAGGGCGGTGTAGCATTTTACATTGCCATCAACAGTGTATGAGGGTTCCAATTTTTCCACATCCTTGACTGCGCTTGTTAATGTCTTTTTTGATTACAGCCCATCTTAGCAGATGTAAAGCGGTATCTCATGGTAGTTTTGATTTGCATTTTCCTAATGGCTAATGATGTTGCACAGCTTTTTCATATGTGCATATTGGCCATTTGTATACCTTCTTTGGCAAAATGTTTGCCTAGATCCTTTGCCCATTTTTAAATTAGATTATTTGTCTTTGTATTATTCAGTTTTAAAAGAGTTTTTGTATTCTAGATACAGATCCCTTTTTAGAGAGATGATTTGCAAAATTTTCTCCCGTTCTATGGGTTTTCTTTTCACTTTCACAATCTTACTTGGCCTCCTTCCTGGGTTCCTTTTTTGTCTTAGTTTAGATGTAAAAAGAGGTCATAAAAATTAGTTCTTGCTAACTGATGAATTTAATGTGCAAAGTAGAAAATAGGTTGGAAATGCTCGAAATTTAAAATGAAGATATAAAGAGATTAATCAAGCCATTGTTTTATTTGAAAGAACTACATAGCTTTCAGTTAAGCTTTACTGAAACAGTGAAATCCTGAGTTATAGTTTGGTACCTTTTTAAAAAGCCTGTGAATTATCTGGCTTATAATGATTTAAAATGCTAGAAATTATTGATATCTCCTCTAGTATTGAAAAAAAATGGTTTTATGCTCTTGTTATGTAAATGTAATTTAAATAGTATATCATTAAATTAGATAATTAATCTTAGAGTGAATTTACATCGCAAGTTGTTTATTCCACTAATTCTGCATAAGATAGTTATACATGTTTTTCTGAAATTGTGTGCTACATTGGATTAGGCTGAAGTATTTGTGTATTTTCTTAGTTGTAGAAAAATGTTTTATATCTATTTTGCAGAGAAAAAGGTAGGATTTTAAGAAATAAATGATGTTATGTTATATATCAGTATTAGGAAATTAAGCAGGAATTGCATATCTAAATGTTGTAAGTATAAATGTACTAATCAAAAAAGAAAAGAACTATGTGTTCATTAGCTCTATGATTTCTTAAATGCAGCTGCTGAGATTTCCCCATTTCCCTATACTGCTTTCAAACTTCTTTATGTCTAGGGCTGCTTCTCATTTATTGGCCCCTATATATCTTTCCTTAAATTTGCTTCTAGCATGAATAAAAATAGTATAAACTTTTAGAACTCTCCTATCTTTACCCCACCACCACCAAAAAAAAAAAAAAAAAGGAAAAAAAATTTGGCCTTTTTAATTTTTAACGTAGCTTTTCAGCATTTGAGAGCTGTCTTAAAATTGACTCAGATTTCTGTGGGGTCCTAAAATTGACCCATCTTCTCTGGAGTCATTGAAAACTATTCTGTCCAGACCACAATACAAATTGTGTTTCTTGATGCCTTCAGGATATTTAGCACCATGTAATTTAGACCTTTTTGAAGTGCTCATAGTTTTTTGTGAGTTTTTGATTTACTAAACATTTGATTTGTATTTTGATCCTCCCAGTAATCCTGTGAGGTATTCCCAGTGGTCTTCATGAAATGTAAATCAGATCATCTCTCTTCCCTGCTAAAAATGTTACAGTGGCTTTCCATTACACTCAGGATAAAATCCTTACCATTACCTTAAAGGCATTGTATAGTCTCGGTCCTGTCTACCTCTCTAGCCTTATGTAGCATTTTTTATCCCCTTGTCATAAACTCCAATATCATTTAGTCAGTTCCTCCAACATACCAACCTCCCAAAGTTCTGGTTCTAGCACATGCTATTCCTTCAGTCTAGATAGCTTTTTTCTTCTTTTTCCTGAAACAACTCCTGTTTATATGCTAAAATGTTATTCTTCCAAAGCTGCTTTCCTTTATTCCGAATAGGGACCCCTTTATTATCCTTTCATAATTTCCTGTACTTTCCCTTCACAGCACTTACCACAATATTTTACTACATATATTAATTACTTAACATCTCTCTCCTACACTGGACTCTGAATTCCATGAACACAGGGACCTTGGCTATTTTGCTAGCCATCTATTCATATGGAATAGTAGATCTTAAATATTTATTGAATGAATGAATGAATTACCATTTCTAAGATGAACAAGCTAAAGGTTTTAGCACTAACTTCTCTAAAAACCTCACAGCAAGTAAAGTTAGAGGATTTGGGGGGAAAGAAGAAAAGAAAGTGAATTTGGGCCTCGTACTTTTTTTTTTTTTTTTAGTATAGTTGACAACGCTATACATTATGCTGTTATACATTATGTTTACCACAAGTGTAGGTACTGTCAGCATAAACACTATTGCGATATCATTGACCATATTCCCTATGCTGTGCCTTTTATTCTCATGACTTATTTATCCTGTAACTGGAAACCTCTATCTCCCACTTCCCTTCACTCATTTTGCCCATCCCACCACTGCTTGATATTTTCAATAGTATGTCATTAAATGAGAGAATTAATCTTAGTACTTCTGTCTGGCAACCATCAGTTTATCCTCTGAATTCATAGATCTGATTTTGCTTTTTGTTTGTTTATTCATTTATTTTTTAGATTCCATGTATAAGTGAAATCATATGGTATTTGTCTTTCTTAGTTTGACTTATTTCACTTAATATAATACCCTCTGTAGCCTAGTACTTTTTCTGTAGTAAATTTAGAATTTATTTTTACTCCAGTCTGATTTCAGGAGGTAAGAAAATTTGTAAGCGAAATTAATCATGAAAACAAATTGAAATTAGGTGTGAAAAAAATTCATCCACAGTTTAGTTTACCACCATTCTAGAAAAGTTCCTAAAAGAAAGATGGTGTTCACTTTGTAGTCTTAATTGACGTGAAAATGGGACTCTCATACAGGTGTAGTGTGAACACTCAGGCTTTTTCTACTAAGTTCTCAATAGGCAAAAATCTAACATTTCCCAGAGATGCTCCACTTTAAATTACTTATTTTCCTCTTAAGTAAAATGAATAATAGTTGCTAAGAAATGCCTTTTGAGTAAGTATTTCAATTCTTAATTATAACTTGGTAATAACATTTTGATATTCTTCTGCTATTTCACTTTTTGCAGAGAACCCTTACTGTTTCATAAAGAGGGGAACAGTAGGGATGCCTGGGTGGCTCAGTCAGTTAAGCATCTGCCTTTCGCTCAGGTCATGATCTCAGGGTTCTGGGATCGAGCCTCGCATTGGGCTCCCTGCTCAGCTGGGAGTCTGCTTCTCCCTCTCCCTCTCCCTCTCCCTCTGCCACTGCCCCTGCCTGTGCTCTCTCATTCTCTCTCTGTCAAATAAATAAATAAAATCTTTTAAAAAAAGGGAGGGGGGAATAGTATATGATTTTAGTAAGAATCTGTTACATCTTTAAGTCTTTGTTAAGTAAATGGGATTTATAGTGAAGTTTAACATAGGGGGAAAAAAGCATTGAATTTAGAGTATGAAAGCCAGAGTGCATACTGAAAAGAGGCCCTGCATTTACTCATTTAATAGAGTTGTGTTTCGTTGATAGGTTACATATGCTGAGTTTTGGTTTCCCCAACAACTAAATAAAAAACAGAAGGAAAAAAGAGAGGTTACTGTAACTATAACATGAAAATACTTTATACATAATCTTTTTATAGATATAAAGCCTTTGTATTTTATTATGTGATATTAAAATTTTGATTTAAACAGTGAGTAGTATGTTCATATTTATGTCTTTAAAATGTCTGTGGCCACAGAGTGAGGGCAATTGGAAGCAGTAAACTTAAAGAGGAGAGATAAGTTGGACAGCCATTGCAATAATCTGTGCCACAAAAAATAATAGAGAAGGGGAGGTACAGAACTAAGGTACTTTTCTGAAGGTACTTGGTTACTAAATGTTATGGGGTGAGGGAAGGAGGAATACAGGATAATATTTTGCTTTCTGACTTGGGAAATTAAATTATTGATAATATTTATTAAAGGACCCTGGAGAAGGAGTAAATATGAAGGTGTGAAAATGATTAATGACTAGTGGTTGGAATGTATGAAAAATCCGGGTTGACATGGGCCGGTAGGAATTGGAAGTATGATTTAAGGTTGTAAAGACTGGCCCTGGGATGCAGATTTTGGAATCATTAGTATGAATTAAAATATAATTGGCAAGTATGAACAGTGAAAGAAGAAATTAACTCTGTGAAGAGAAGGTTGCGAGAAGAAGAAGAAAGAAGAGTATCCCTACCCTCTCTTCCAAAAAAAAAAAAAAAGGTAGAAAAGTAGAATCACATGGTTTAAAAATAATTGATGAGGTACATAAAATTATGAATCTTTTGGATTTGTGAGAAATATTTTTAGGGTTCTTTGGGGTAGGAAGACCTCTTATGCTAGGTTGAAGAGTAAGTAAGGGTTGAAGAGTAGAAACTTAAGCTTGGCTGTAAGAACAAGTCAGAAAAATGGGAGTAGATAGAGAAGGAAATGAGTGTGAGTTGGGAGGTAACATGGGGGAAAAGGGTGAAAGAATTGGCCCTGTTTACATGCTGAGTGGGAAAAAAAAGACAAGGTACAAGGAGAAACAAGAGTAGGAGCTGTTAATAGGGTAAGCCCCCAAGGAGGCAGAAGGAAATTAAATCCAAAGCATAGGAACAAAAATAATTAGCCTTGGATGTAAGGAGGGTTACATCCTTCACTAATTTATGAAGGAATCAGGTAAGATTAAGGTGTAGAGAAGGAGAGTTGGACAGAAAGTAGGGGCTTCTAACTTCCTCAAAAAGTAGGGCAGCAAGGTTGTCTATTCAGCCTAATGGGTGAGAGACTGGCAAAAGTTTTGAAATTACTGGAAATGGAGAAGGCTATCTGGAGATATGCTGGAGGATTGTGGCTCTTCTCTGAAGGATTTGAGAGATTGAAGACCATAGACCTTTATCTCCATGAGATTTTCTTTACTAACTTTTGAACCCAGATAATATTAACATTATGATAAAAATTTTTTGTATTGGTGTACTAGTATGTGAGAATCATGGTTCATGCAAGTGTGAGGCCCTCATGAATACTTGTTAACCCACTGAAACAGGGAAATGGTATTAATTAAGCTACAGCCAGAAGCCTCAATCATAAAGTAACCTTGATCATATTTTAGTATATGTACTTCATGGCTTTTTATATTAGAACACAGTCACATGTCTCAGTATTATTCAGAAATATTTCACCTTTGGTCTCATCTATAAGGCATATAGACTCCTTTGTGCGAGAAACTTAAATTGGTGCATTAGTCACAAAGCATTTAATTACTCTCCTGTACTTTGGGCTCTCTGGATATTTGCAGATAATATTTAGATGAATTTTAGATGGTTGCAAATCTATAATGTAATACTTCATACTAAAACTTACATCAGCTTAAAATCAGTATATGTGTCAATTGTAGGATTTTTTATTGTTTTGCTTCTATTATCTTCCCAGATATCAAGGGTTATAATCTGTACTGTTTTTTATGTGCTTTTTTTTTTTTTCCTTTTGAGATGTCACTCAATCATTTCTTCTTTCCTGGTTTACTTACTGGTTGCTCTGGTTACCAAAAGGAAATAATTTCTTGAGAATGAATACATTATTATGTGTCAGAAACATAATTTGATAAATTTAGAAATAACCAAATAAATCATGCTTTTCCAGAGAAATTCTCCAAAACTTATGTAAATTTTTTATTAAAATTTAATGCTAATTCGTGTTTGGAAGAGATAATATAAGACACAAAAATAAAAGAGATAACATAAACCTACAAATTTCTTTCAAAAATACATAGTAAAATAAATTCTGCATTTTGTACATTTGGCTATACATATTTTCATCCCAATAAAAAAAAAAAAAAACCCCGAGGAGGCACATGGGTGGCTCAGTCAGTTAAGCGCTGACTCTTGGTTTTGGTTCAGGTCATGATCTCAGGGTCCTGAGATTGAGCCCCACTTTGACCTCCACACTCAGTGCAGCGTCTGCTTGTCCTTGTCCTTCCCCCTCTGTTCTTCCCTCTCCAAAATAAATAAAATCTTTAAAAAAAAGCCTAAGTAGTATTTATAATTACTTATTTTTATGGTTGAAATGTCTTTTCTTTTGTTGACTGTCACTTAACTTTATCAGTTTTGACCTCAACATTCAGTCTATACATTTGACTCCACTTCCTTTTTGTCCTTGTATATGTGTATATATAAACTATTGTTCTATATTAAGTAGAAAATATTAATCAGATTTAATGTAATATCTCAGGAAGAGAGAAGATTATAAAGAAAAATGTAACAAAACACTTATGCACATAACCCTTAGTTTAAAAAAATAAAACATTACAAAAACAGTTGAGTGTCCTTGTGTATGTTTCCCTAATCACATCACCTTCCCTCCCTTGCCAGAGGGAGCCACCATCCTGAAACAAATTTTTATTATTATTTTAAATTATTTATATATTATTTTATTTAGTTTTATAATTAAATTATTGAATTATCTTATGTATATTAATATATATGCATGGTTTGTAAATTGTATATACTATTCGTGGCATGTTTTTAAATTTTCTATAGTCATGCTACACATCTGTTATCTTTATATATTTGTGTTATATTACATGTGTCCTTTTGCAGTTCTTTTTTTTTTGGTTCAACATTGTAGTTTTGAGATTTATCTTTAATACATGTAGTTGTATTTTTCATTATAATTTTTGTGTAATATTTTTGAGTATGAATAATTGATATTAAGTTTTTTCCCCTTTTCATTGTTACAAATTATGCTGCACTATATATTCTTATAGTTGTAATTTTGTAAATACAAGAGTTTCTGTAGGGTAAAACTTAGCAATGGCAATACATGATTGTATGGTATGTACATCTTTATTCTTAATAGATTGTGTTGCCAAACTACCATCCGAAGTGAAGTTTGTAGTTTATTCCCCTTTGGCAGTATGTAAGTTCCTATTACTACGCATCTTTTCCACAACTTGATATGGTTGACATATGTGCACATGCTTGTGTTCACCAGCTTCATGAGATGATATGGTATGGTATTCGTATTTTTCCCATTGCTAATGGGATTAAGCATCTTGTCATATGGATAGAGGCCATTCTGATTTTCTCTTCTGTGAATTGCTTTTTTTTCCTCTTAAAATTTTAGTTTTTAATTTATTAACTTGAAGGAGTTCTTCATGTATTCTAATCCATTGTCAGTTATCTGGAGTATGTGTATCTTTCCTAGTCTGTATCTTCTCTCTTTACTTGATGGTGTCTTTGTTGAATGGTAGCCTTTCATTTTAACCTTGGCAAGTTTATCAGTCTTTATCTTTAAGGTTTTTGCTTTTTGTCTTAACTCTTCATATTCTAAGGTAATGAGGGTTTTCTTGTATCTTATTTTAAAAAATTGTGCTTTTACTTTCACATTTACATTTTTAATCCAACTATAACTTATTTTTATACAGTTAGTTCTGCTGTAACATAGCATGTGTTCCTAAAATCACCATGTTATATGCAAAATCATGCAATAAAAAACACAGGGCATATGGGAAAAATGGGGTTGAGACACAGCGCTCAAAAAAATTTTGTCAGCGACGCATTAAAAAACATAATAAAAATGGTAGCACAGTTTTATATATGTTAAATGGTCTTAACCATTTCTTAAAATACATAACTACCACAATAAATACAACATTTTTGTTTTTAAAAGGATGAAGGTGACTTCTAGAAGTAGGATTCAAAGGGTTGCAGCTTGAGTTATTGTGAAGTGGTGGAAGGAAAGTTTTCTTAAATCTGCCGAGAAGTTGAAATAGCAGATGTGGGAGTGTGGTTCCTAACACACTTGAAGATGTTTGAAGTATGGGGGGTGGCTGAATGGTTCATTCAGCTAAGTGTCCGACTCTTGATTTTGGCTCCAGTCGTGATCTCAGGTCGTGAGATTGAGCCCCACATTGGGCTCTGTGCTGGGTGTAGAGCCTGCTTAAGATTCTCTTTCCCCCTCCCTCTGCATCCACCCTCTTAAAAAAAAATGATGTTTGAAGTGTGTGTTTTGTGCATCCTGTGTGGTTCAGTACAGCTGAGTAGTTTTCTACATTTACCTTGTGTTTGTTTCAGTTAGGACTACAGTAAAGCAACCTAGGCACTTAGGGGGCAGAATTTAAGGAGGCGCTTCCTGTTAGGGTTACTAGACATCTAGCTTGCCTCACCCTTAGTCCTGGCCCTGCTTGTGGATTAAGTAGTGCTTGAGCATATACTGAAGTTTGTGCTATTGTTCTCTAATATATCAGTCATGTTTAACATAATTCAGGTTTTCAAAACAAGCATTAGAGTAGGACTGACTGCATATGTCAGTTAAAGCTCTAATTTTCCCCCATATACTTAGCTAGATCATTCCCCGCTAATTCATAATGATGCTTTTGGTATATATCATAGTTCCCCATATACATGAATCCAATTCTTGTTTCTTTGTGCCACATGTTTTCATTGGTCTTTTTGCTTCTCTCTATGCCAGTATCACATTTTTTAATCACAGATCTGGCACTGACTTTGTAACCTTGGTCAAGTTATTCCTGTGTGCCTGTGAAATTATAATAGTACTTACATTATTGGGTAAAGGAGTAAATGAACCAGTATATCTAAGTGCTTAGATATATGCATCTGGCCCAAGAGTAAAGCTCAAATGTTAATTATTTTGTTATTAAAAGTAATTTTTTAGCTTAATAAACAGTCTTGATATCTAGTAGACTGATATTGCCATCTTATTTCTCCTTTTCCAAACTGTTTGAAAGGAAGTGGGAAAGGCTTCTAGGAGGATTCCCTGAGAAAGTGATATGTAGGCTATCTTAAAGATGAAAGGAATTAAATAGATGTTGGGAGGAATAGGAGTATAGTCTAGGCAGATGGAGCCGTAGTCAGAAAATGGAGTGTCTAGTAACTGAAAGAAGGTTGTTATAGTTAAATCTCAGCAAAGAAAAATGGTACCAGTCGAGACTAGACAGGCAGGAGTAGATAGATGTGCAAAACCAAGTAGGCATTGTTAAGGATTTTAGATTTCATCTTACGATCATAGTTATAATCATTTGTAAAGATTGTTATTTCATGACTTTTATTCTTTCTTAGAGGTCTAAGAATGAAAGTCATTAAATATCAGTCTTTACAAATAGTAATAGCTATTTCAAAACAAAACAAAGCAAAAAACCTTGGTATCTAAAATTGGTCCTATCTGGATCCTAATAGTATACCAGGGATTAAGAGTGCTGTTGAGAATGTGTAAGTCAGGTCTTCGTTCACTTACTTGTAATCTTGGAGAACTGTTGATTCTGTTGTAGGCTTTTATCAGTTGAAATTGATGATTCTTAAGTTTTGGCAGATTCACAGATTACGGGTAGAGTTTTTACAACAAATCTATGTAAATATTTTGAAATAAAAATTTTTTTATTTAGTTCACTGCATTTAATATTGTTTTCTTTCTTGAGTACACCTAAGAAGTCTACATATTATTTCTATAATAGATGTTTCTGTTTTTTCCTATATTCCCCCTAATGTTTCATTACCACAAAATTCTACAAATAAGATATAGGTGGCCTATAATAGAGATATGATGGCCTTTTCATTTGAAAGTAATGTTGAAAGTAGGTAAACATCCATCACCTGAGAGAGTCTCCTCTCATAATAGTATCATTATACAGAAATTAGTTACTTTAAGATCTAGGAAAGAGAGTTGAACTAGAAATATGGCAACAGATGAATACTACCTAGCACAAACCTCTATCATACAGTAAAGGATTTATTAAATACTTTGGGAGCTAAAACCCATCTTTTAGAAATATATATTAAATAAATATAAATAGAATTTTGATAGTATTTCCCAAATCGTTTTAATGTCAGTTTTATAAATCATATTGTTATTTATAGTATTACTGTTAATTGATAAATTCAGTGCAATTCCAGTCAAAATCTTAATTGTATTTTTTGTGGAACTTGATAAACTGACTCTAAAATTCACGTGGAAGAACAAATGGCCAAGAATAGTTAAGGCAATTTGCAACAACACCAAGTTGGGGGAACTTGCCCTAAAAAAAAAAAAAAAAAAATCAAGATTAAAGTAATAAAGATACTATGAAACTGGCACAATGATAAAAACAAAAATAGATGAAACAGAGGAAAGGCCACATAGTGTGACATTAATTTGCAAAGAAAGCAAATGAAATGTCTGAATATTTTGTTTAAATCACAAGAGGGAGTCTAAAAAACTTTTGGTTTGTGATAAATAAGTATAATTTTCTTTATTTAATATGTAAAGTTATTGCTGGTTTAATCTCTTTATTTTAGAAATAGGGTTTTCTTAAAAACTTAGTCTCTGAACTTTTTTTCTTCAGAAGTCTCAAATTCTACAATTTGGGGGCTTTCAGTTACATAATCTTGACAGTAGGTTCGGAATACTAGTGTCTAGATAATTCTGCAGTACCCGCATTAAGGGAATTAAACTGCTGATGAATATTCTCTGGGAATTGTGGGAGTTTGTTAGATTGGTGCCTTTGCTTCAGACATTTTCAGTTTATAAATAACTGTATAAACTGTATAACTGTAGGATTTCATTCCTGTACTTAGTGCTGTGTATAGTAAGCACAGGTACATTAGAATGATCTCCAAAAAAACCTGGTTTACCTACGTTAGTACACATGTGGGCTTTAAACATCTTGTTAACCTTTACTTTTGATTTTGTTATTGAACCTGGTTAAGTGTGGGGAAGTGTTTCTGGAAAAGAATTTAAAATAATTATGAGCCCGTGGCAAAGCAGTATTTCATAATGGGTATAATGTAGTCAAAATAAATTTGTAAAATTTTTTAGGTGTATGAGCTTTCTTTACTAGAGCACATTATTTTACTTTTTCTGTCACTGGTCATCTGATGAGAACTCAGTTAGTAGGTACTTGAAAATAAGATGAATGTAGTTTCAGTAATGCTTACGGTGCTTGGTGTACCACACTTTTGAAACCAATCAAAAAAACCTGTTCTGGGTGGGGGAATGGGATAGGCTGGTGATGGGTAGTAAGGAGGGCACGTATTGCATGGTGCACTGGGTGTTATACGCAACTAACAAATCATCGAACTTTACATCAAAAACCAGGGATGTACTGTATGGTGACTAACATAATATAATAAAAAAACATTATAAAAAACAACAACAACAACAACAACAAAAAACCTGTCCTGCTTGCCCCAGCAGATTTCATGAGAAATAGATGGAGGTAATATTGTTGTTATTAACTTTTGTTGGTAAAGAAGCTAAAGTTTTAAAAAATCTGTTGCTACGATTATTATAATCAGTCTTGTAAACCTTTAATAATCCACTTTCCTTATCCCCAAAAAGATAGAGTAAAATATATAAAATAAACATACTGTATTTGTAAGTTTTTTGCAAAAGAACCATTTTCATATTTCTTTATATTTTACCATGTTGTGCTTTAAAATTTTGTTTTGATTCATTCTTATGATTCCCATTTGAATTTTTGTCCAGTTGTCAGATATTTTATGGAATAGCTAGTGCATTTTTCTAAGAGGTGCTGTTAAGGATTTTTTTTAATGTGTATGTCAATACTTATCCTCAAATAGTAGATATTTATAGAAAAATAGCAATAACACTCTGTATAAGTGAAATGTTTTTCCAGATTGTAAGTCAGATTACAGTTACTCTCAATAATCCTTTCAGGTAGTTATGTACTTCAATATAAAATGAAATATCAAATACAGGTAGCTTCTCTGCTATTCATATAGTTACAGGTATTTACTTTACTGATTTCTTTTCTTTTTTTAGGTACCTAGTCGATAGTCGCTGGTTCAAACAGTGGAAAAAATATGTTGGCTTTGACAGTTGGGACAAATACCAGATGGGAGATCAAAATGTATATCCTGGACCCATTGATAACTCTGGACTTCTCAAAGGTCATTATTTCCTTTCTTTAGTCAGGTTGTAAATGTGTTCATTTGAGTATGTTATAGTCAGTATATGTAATATGGAAAATGTTCATGTAAATAAATTAGAAAATTTTCTTTGTGTTATAGATTTGACTTAATGAACTCAGATTATTCTATCATAATTAGTTATTACTCTGTATCATGACATATTTTTCCATTTACTATATAAGAAAAGTTTATTATTGTTTAACCCTTTAAGTAAAGAATGTAAGTTAGAAAGCGCTATCTTATTATTTGGGGGAAATGCTGTATTGTTATTGTTTTTCCTAATGGACACATGACTTTTTTAAGTTGGGGAGCATTGATACATGTTTAAGTTCTTGGAATTTTGCATCACTCTTCTACAACCCTCACTACTTAACAGTCTTCTATACCTCTCATTACATTTGAAGAGAATAAAACATAAGTACCAGAACTTCTATTTCTGGCGAAGATGGAGTATGAGGGACAAGATTTACTCTTCCACCTGAGCAAACTAAAACCTTGACAGAATATATAAAATAATGGTTCTTAAAACATTGGATACCAGGCAACAAAGAACAGTGATCCTTGAGAGATAGGAAACAAATGAGGTAAGCTGTATGATTGCCTCAGCTTACTGCATTGATAGAATGTTCAGGACAAGGCACAGAAGAGGAAACCCATGTAGAGCCTGGCAGTTTCCCTTAGGTGAGGAAAGAGTTTGGAGTCCAGGGAAACCCACACCACCAGAGTTTCCAGGGCAGAATACCAGATAGGAATGATGAGCAAAAAGAGGCAGAGGAGACAGCAAGACACCTAGAGATATACAGAGGGTCTCTCTCAAGGCTTCAGCTGAGTGTTGATCAAGCTCATTCATGTGAGGGGGCTGCCCAAGGCCGGGGAAAGACCCACCCAAAAGAATTAGAGGGAACAATCATTAGGGCTCATTTAGGACCAAGAATAACGTGTTCATAGCAGTTAGAGTGGAAAACCATAATTCCAACCATAATTCATGGAGTATACTACTGAGAACAGTTTTGCCACTGTAAATGGGCAAAATTAATCCTCCTGTCCTTCTCATCTGAAAGCGTCAAACTTTACGTCTTAGAACAAAATGCAAAAATACTTAGAGGAATACAAAAATATCCAGCATCCAACCAACAAGATAAAATTTGTAATGTCTTGGATCCAACCAAATATTACCTGGCATGCAAAGAAGCAGAAAAATATGATGCATAATGAGGAGAAATGTCAGTGTTTAAAAAAAATGTTTAAGTAGAAAAACGAACAAATGAAACAAATACAAAACAGCAAGATGGTAGATTTAAATTATTCTTTATGAATAATCACATTCAGTGTAAATACCCCCAATTAGAGGTAGAGATTGGATAAAAAATAAGACATAATTATGGGGACGCCTGGTGGCTCCATTGGTTAAGCTTCTGCCTTCAGCCCAGATCATGATCCCAGGGTCCTGGGATCGAGTTCTGCATCGGGCTCCCTGCTCAGCAGGGAGCCTGCTTCTCCCTCTGCCTGCCGCTCTTTCTGCTTGTACACGCTTTCTCTATCTCTCTCTCTCTCTCTGGCAAGTAAATAAATAAAATCTTAAAAAAAAAAAAAAAGACATAATTATGCACTGTCTACACAAAAGCCCCCCCTTTTAATATAAAGATACAAATGGATTAAAAGAAATTTAAAAAGGTATGCCATGTTATGGTAAGCAGAATTCTAAGACTGATCCCAATGACTCTTATATAATCATCTCCCCCTTTGAATAGGGGTAGAGCCTGTGAATAGGATGAGATATCATTCCCATGATTATTTATGTTGTATGGCAAAGGGAGATTATCCCAGTGGTTTTAATCTAATCACAAATGCCCTCTAAAAGCAGACTTCTGGCTGGTGGCAGAAGTCAGAGATTTAAAGCATGGGAAGTACTTAGTACATCATTGCTGATCTGAAAATGGAAGAGACCGTGTGACAAGGAAGGCAGGCATCCTCTAGGAACAGAGAAAGACATGGCCCACAGCCAGCAAGGAAACAGACCACCTCAGACCTGGCACCATGAAAAACTGAATTCTGCCAACAATCTGGATGGACTTGGAAGCAGATTCTTCCCCAGAGTAGATAGGAGATCACCCCATCTTACATCTTGATTTCTGCCTTATGAGCCCTAAGTAGAGGATCCAGTTGAGCCCACCTGAACTTGTAACCCACAAAATTGTGATATTATAAATAAATATTGGTTTTGGGGTGCCTGAGTGGTGCAGTTGGCTAAATGTCCAACTCTAGGTTTCGGCTGAGGTTGTGATCTCAGGGTTGTGAGATCAAGTCCTGTGTTCGGCTCCTGTGCTCAGTGCAGAGTCTGCTTAAGACACTTTCTCCCTCTCCCTCTGCCCCCCACCTCTCTCTCTCTCTCAAAATAATTTTTTTTTAAATGTATTGTTTTCGGCCCCTACATTAGTTTGTTATGCAGCAAATAGGAAAGTAATACATGTGCTAACACTAATCAAAAGAAAGCTGGAGTGGTTCTATTACTATATAATTTATAATACATGAGTATATAAGTAAAATGAGAGTCTCAAATCAATGATGTTCGTTTTTAAGAAACTAAGGAAGAACAAATTAAACCTAAAGTAAACAAGAAAGTAAAGAAGAAAAATAAGTTCAGAACAGAAATTAAAGAGAGACGAAAAAAATAGAGAAAATCAATGAACCCAAAAGCTGGTTCTTCTCAAAATGAATATAATATGTGTCAATTATAAAAAAAATAAATAAACTGGTTCTTTGTGAAAATAATAAAATTGATCCATATCTAGTTTGATCACAAGAAAAAGAGGAAAGACACAGTTACCAATATTAGGAATACAAGAGAGATAATATCAGTATGGAATCCACAAATATTAAAAGGACAATATTATGGAATATTATGAACTTTATGCCATTAAATTCAACAAATTAGGTGAAAAGTTGAAAATACCAAAGCTCATTCCAAAAGAATAGATTGCCTGAATAGCCCTATATTAAGTACAGAAGTTGTTTAAGATTTTTCACAAAGAAAACATCAGATCCAAATAGCGCCACTGGTGAATTCCACCAAATATTTAAGGGAAAAATAATACCTATTTTACAAAACTCCTCCAGAAAATTGGGAGATAGTATTTCCCAACTCATGCTATGAAACCATCTACCTTGATACCAAGATCTTACAGAGACATTTCAAGAAAACACTAGACAAATATCTTGTCTGAACAGAAGTTTAGTAAATCAAGTCCAACAATGAAAAGGGTATATGTGTCGTATAGAAATATATATTTAAAAGATAACATATCGTGTAAGATAAAAGAGTAAAATAGAAACGTCCTCATTCTCATAATGGGCATCTATGAAAAACATACAGGTGACATGAAAAAGGCAAGGGTGTCCACTCAGCTCTTCAGCTGGCATTATTGGAGGTGCTCTACCCAATGCGGTAAGGCAAGAGAAAGAGATAAAAAGCATACAGATTATATAGGAGGAAGTAATAAATCTGCTTTATTCATAGACAACCATGTCCATGTAGAAAATTAGATTGAATCTAAAAAACAAAAAACAAAAACAAAAAACTTCTAGGGGTACCGGGGTAGCTTAGTCAAGCATCTGCCTTCGGCTCAGGTCATGATCTCAGTGTTCTGGAATCAAGCCCTGCATCTTGCTCTCTGCTGAACGGGGAGCTGGGGCGGGGGGCGGCGGGGGGAGTCTGATTCTCCCTCTCCTTCTGCCCCTACCCCCTGCTTGTGCACACTCTCTCACACACACTTTCTCAAATAAATAAAATCTTTAAAAAATAAAGTTTCTAAGGACTAATAAATGAGATTGGTTTATGGAATATAAGATCTTTATTTAAAAACCCAATTGTATTTTTATATGCTAACAATGAACTAATGTGAATAGAAATTTTAAAAATACATCAAAAAATATATGGATAAATCTGACAAAATATGTGCAAGACCTATACACTGAAACCTAGAAGGCATTGCTGATAGAAATTAAAACTTATATAGAGAGATCCAGTTGGTGGATCTGAAGACTCAATATTGTTAAATTTCCCCCCTCAAACTATAGATTCAGCACAGTTCCAAATTACATTTCTGGTAGGTATCTAAAAAATTGAGATAGAAAAAACAGTTGAGATTGAATTTACCTATCATAAAATTTATCCTTTTAAATTATACAATTCAGTGGTTTTTAGTATATTCACAGAGTTGTACAGCCATCTCCACCATCTAATGCCACAATATTTTCATCACACCAGAAAGAAACTTTGTACCCATTAGCAGTCACTCCTTATCCCCTCTTAAAACCCTCAACAACCACTAATTTACCTTCTGTCTCTGGATTTACCTATTTTAGACATTTCATCTAAGTGGAATCATACAGTATGGAGCCTTTAACATTTGAATTCTTTCACCTAACACAAAGTTTTCAAGGGTCATCCATGTAGCATGAGTCAGTACTTCATTCCTTTTTATGGATGAATAATTTTCCATTGTATGGATATACCACATTTAATTTATCCATTTATCAACTGATGGACATTTGAGCTGTTTTCACTTTCTGGCTAATGATGCTGTGAACATTTTCACATACAAATTTTTGTGTAGTTATATATTTTCATTTCTCATGGGTATGTACTTAGATGTGCAATTACTAGGTTAGTTACTCTATATTTAACTATTTAAGGAATTGTTAGCCTGTTTTCTGAAATAGTTACACTATTTTACATTTTCACCAGCAATATATGAAGGTTCCAGTTTCTCCATATCCTTCTCAACACATTGTCCTTTTATTATGGCCATCCTACTGCCTATGAAATGGTATCTCATTGTTTTGATTTGTATCTCCCTAGTGATTAATGATGTTAAGTATCTTATCTGTGCTGCTTATATATCTTTTTTGGAGAAATGTCTATTCTGATCCTGTTCTTTTTAATTGAAATACTTATCTTTGTATTCTTATGTTTCAAGTGTTATTTATATATTCTGGATACTAGTCCCTTATCTGATACATGATTTCCAACAATTATCTGCCATTCTGTAGATTATCTTTTACTTTCTTGATGGTATCTTTGAAGCACAGTTTTTAATTCTAAGTCCAATTTATTTTTTTTCTTTGGATACTTGTGGTTGTGGTGTCAGAATGCATCACCTAATCCAGGGTCATACAAGATTTATACCTATGCTTTCTTCTAAGAGTTTTATAGTTTTAGCTGTTACATTTATGACTTTGAGCAAATTAAAGTTAATATTTGTATGTAGTGTGAGGTAAGAATTGAACAGATAAGAGAATCCAAAAGTCGATCCACATATATGTGGTCAATTGATTTTAGGCAAAGATGTAAGACGATTTCAGTGGAGAGAGGATAGTCTTTTAAGCAAATGCTGCTTGAGCATTAGGTATCTGTTGGAAGAAAAGATAAAAAGCTGAATTTTGATCCATATGTGGCATCATATACGAAATAAACTTAAGACAGATCACATAAACTATAAAACTTACAGGAAAAAAATAGGAGAAAATCTTTGTGACGTTGTGTTAGGGAGATTTCTTAAATGTGATACAAAAAGGACAATTGATAAAAGAATGAACTTTACGCCATTAATTGTGTTTGATCAGTAATAAATGATACTGTTAAAAGAATTAAAAGACAAACCGCAGTGTGGGGAAAATATTTGCAGATCGCCTAGTTGATAAGAGACTTGTATGCAGAATAAAGAATTCTCAAAACTATATTAAGATAACATAAAACCTAGTGGAAAATGACAAAAGATTTGAACAGATGCTTCACCAAAGAAAATGGATTTTCAGAAACTGCATTAACTGCAGAGATACTCAGCATCATTAGTCATTAAAGAAATGAGGCTTAAAACCACAATGAAGTACTACTATATGTGTATCAAAATGATTAAAATTTAAGTGTATGACCGATACCAAGTGTTGACAAGGATATGAAACAAGTGGCGCTTTCATACACTGTTTTTGGAAATGAAATAATCAGGAAATTTCTCAAAAAGCTAAACATACGTTTACTATGGGAACCAGTCATTCCACTCCTACATATTTTCCCAAAAGAAATGAGAGTGTATATCTATATGTGAATACTTACACACAAATGTTCATAGTAGTGTTGCTTGTAATAGAAAAAATTGGAAGCAACCCCAAATGCCTATCAATAGCTGAATGGATAACCAAATTACAGTATATTCGTATAATGAAATCCTACACAGCAGTTGAAAGGAATGAAGTATTGATAGGTAAAAACAACGATGACTCAAGATGATTATGCAGTGTAATGGAAGCCAAACAAAAACAGTGCATCTAATTTTTATATAAGATGCAAGAAAATGCCTGTAGTAACAGAAAGCAGACATAATTTTCTTTTTTTTTTCAGACAAATTAGATTTTATTTTTAAAAATTAAAAAAAAAACATTTAAATTCAGTTAGTTAACATTTAATGTATTATTGGTTTCAGAGGTACAGGCCTGTGATTCATAAGTCTTACATGATACCAGTGCTCATTACATCACATGCCCTCCTTAATGTCCATCATCCAGTTACCCCGTCCCCCCACCCACCTCCCCTCCAGCAACCCTCAGTTTGTTTCCTATGATTAGGAGTCTCTTCTGGTTTGTGTCCCTCTCTGGTTTCGTCTTGTTTTATTTTTTCTCTCTTTCCCTATGATCCTCTGTTTCTTAAATTCCACATATCAATGAGATCATATGATAATTGTCTTTCTCTGATTGACTTATTTCACTTAGCATAATACCCTGTAGTTCCATCGACGTCATTGCAAATGGCAAGATTTCAATTTTTGATGGCTGTATAATATCCATTGTGTGTGTGCACACATGTGTGTGTCTGTATCCCATCTTCTTCATTCATTCATCCAGACATAATTTTCATATGTAATTGTACAAAATGCACATTAGTCTATAGTTGCAAAATACAGATAAGTGATTTTCTGGGGATAGGACAGTAGACCTGGATGGACAGGAAGGAGAGATTGCAAAGGACTACTAGGAAACTTTTGAGGGGGATGGATATATCCATCATTGTGGTTGTGGTGATGGTTTCACATTTGTATTGCTCTGTCAGAACTTACCAAATAGTTCACTTTAAATATGTGCAGTTTATTGTATATCAATCATATATCAATAAATGCAGAAGTAACAAATACCAGTTTTTCTGTGTTTCGCTTAGGGGTATTTTCCTTCCTTAAAAAGAAATTGTTTTATTTTGTCCATGAGATATGAAATTACTATTGGATTCTGATACATAATAAAATCATTTACCCAGACTCTTAAATTATTGTGGAAAACAGCATAAAAGTCTTAATTTTTAAACTCTTCTTTCTTTTCCTAAGTTTTCTTTTCTTCTTTTTTTTTTTTTTTAAGATTTTATTTATTTATTTGACAGAGGTAGAGACAGCCAGCGAGAGAGGGAACACAAGCAGGGGGAGTGGGAGAGGAAGAAGCAGGCTCATAGCGGAAGAGCCTGATGTGGGACTCGATCCCAGAACGCTGGGATCACGCCCTGAGCTGAAGGCAGACGCTTAACCGCTGTGCCACCCAGGCGCCCCATTCCTATGTTTTCTTCAAGGCAGTCCGTTAATAGTAGGAAGAAAATGGATGTTAGAGTAAACCAATTTGTATTTGAATCCAGTTTCTGTAATCTGTATGTGTAACCTTCGGCAAGTTAATCAATGCCTGAATCTGTTAACTAATTAATTTGGAGATATCTACCTCATAATATTGTTTAGAAAAGTCACCTGAGATAGCAGTGTTTCCTAGTAACACTTTTCACAGTACCATCAATTTTCTGCATGTATGATCTTGGGCAAGTTACTCAGTTTCTCTAAAAATATTTTTTTTTTTAAAGATTTTATTATTTATTCGACAGAGATAGAGACAGCCAGAGAGAGAGGGAATACAAGCAGGGGGAGTGGGAGAGGAAGAAGCAGGCTCATAGCGGAAGAGCCTGATGTGGGGCTCGATCCCATAACTCCGGGATCACGCCCTGAGCCGAAGGCAGACGCCCAACCGCTGTGCCACCCAGGCGCCCCTAAAAATATTTTCTGATCTAAAATGGAGATACCTATCTGATAAGATTGTTTTGAGAACTGACTGAGATAACACGGCTGTTTACTGTAATATGTCTCTTAGAATATGATGCATATAGGGGTTTAGAATGTGTAAGTTTCTTTCACCTTCAGCAGGCTCTGAAAATGTGTTAAAAATTAACGCTTAGTTTGTATCTGCTATTGAGGTTTGTATTATACAGTTCAGAGTTTTATCATTTCTGCTCTGTATGAAAGTTTTCTCAAAGTTTAGTGTAATTTGGGGTGCTGGGTGGCTCAGGTGGTTAAGCATCTGCCTTCGGCTCAGGTCATGATCTCCACGTCCTGGGATCGAGCTTGTGTGGGGCTCCCAGCTCAGTGGGGAGTCTGCTTCTCCCTCTCCCTCTGCCTCTCATGCTGCTTGTGTTCTCTCTCTCTCGAATAAATAAAATATTTTTTAAAAAAAGTTTAGTGTAATTCTGTGACCATTGATTGATCCTAGATGGGATAAATAACTTTCAATCCTTTCAGAATTTTTTCTGCTTCTTGATTTATATTGTTAGGTCTAATTAAGAATAGTGTGTTCTCATTATTGAGATGCTACTGAGAACAATTTCGCTTCCCATGTGTATTAATTTAAGTCTGACTCAAATTGAGAATATCTTCTTTATGTTTTATATAACTCAGTGAATTATATCTGTTTCTGTACTTTAGAAATTCAGGGAAAAGGACCAGATAATAATAAATGAGTCTCAGATTAGGACTGTCATGTAGGTATAACTTATGGTATTGCTTCTAGATCTCTGGCCTGCCCTGCACTAAATTTTTAATTTAACCAGAATTTTGAAAATGATTATAGAATTAGAACTACATCTGAACAACTACCTCCACTTTAGATTTTAGGAGGAATCTAGATCGTGGGCCTTCTGGAATGATGATTTGTTTCACAAGATGCCCTTTTGTGATTTCCATCATGGTTCCCAGCCCATGTGCTTTGGAGTCATTGTAAAAGGTTATTGATTTGCATCTGAATTTCCTTCATCAGCTAATACAAGAATGACCACTGTTACCATGTGAGGGATCTCCTACTTTAAATATTTGGGAAATAGTCTTCTTTCAGTTCCCTTGGTATTTTAAGAGCATAATAAAAAATTATGTCTTTAAACATTGTTCATTGACTACTGGTACACACTGAATCTTTTTAAAGCAACAGTTTATTTTGGAATATGTAGATTTATATGTGAACTTCTACAGAGCTTTCTTCAGAACTCATTTAAATACTTAAATTAGTCTCTGAGTTTAATTTATGATTTTTACACTAAAGTATTTAGATATACGTATTATTGTTTCTTTTTATTTAATGAGTTTACTTTTTTCTTTTGCAGATGGTGATGCCCAGTCACTTAAGGAACATCTTATTGATGAATTGGATTACATTCTATTGCCAACTGAGGGCTGGAATAAACTTGTCAGCTGGTACACATTGATGGAAGGTCAGGAACCGATAGCACGAAAGGTACATATTTAGAATAAGTGAATAAAAATACTTTTCTTGAAAGGTTCACATTTTATTGTTGATTTAGTGACTTATGAAGTCTCAGGAATTATCTAGGAGAAAAAGACCGTCAAAATGTTACTTTTACACTGTATAATAATAACAACAGCTAATATCTATAGAGGATTTACTATTTGCTAGCCACTGTTATAAGCAAATTATACGTTAGAGAATTGAATGTTTTGATCAATTGAAATATAGATTGTTTAGCTCTAAAGCTGTTTAGAAGAAGAACTTTATTCCGGGGATAGAGGAAAATCTGTCCCTGGAATATCTTCAGATATGCTAACCTGTATTACTTTAACCTTAATGATATACTTTTTTTTTTCTTAATAAAGGTAGCATATTATACAGTACAGGTATTTGGTGTGGTAAACAGACCAACCAACAGCTTCATTGGCATTACTTTTTGAAAGAGGCCGTGTTAGAATTTCTTCAAATCTGTGTCTAATAGCAAATTAAAATAAGTAAATAAATAAATAAAAACCATGAAAACTTCACACAAGTAGAGAGAAAAAAAGTTTCTCTGTTAGGAGGCCATCATTTATTTTTAATAAGATAGTTTGAATTTATTCAACCTGTAAGATAATATTTAAGCTTTAGTGTACATAAAATTATCCAGAGTTTTTATTAAATTGTGTCTTCCTCCAAAATTTAGTAAGTCTGGGAATTTCCACCTTTACTTTGCCCCCATGTGACTCTTATGACAATGAAATTTACTTAAGAGTGACTGTTTTTTAGGGTCTGAAGCCCAACTTTGAATTTTACAAATCTCTGATTGAGTTCAGGAACCTAGGATTGGTAGATGTGATTCAGAAACAATGTACTTAACCATCTCTCTGGATCATCTCTAAAATATTTTGCTTATAGTGTCAGGCACTCAGTTAAAACAACAACAAAACAGGCAAAAATGAATATTAAATGAACAAGAAATACAGTGGAGAAACAGTAGACAGTAGAAATCCACAAGAAACAATAGACAGTAGAAACAGACCCATAAGGAATCCAGATAGTGGAGTTATCAGACAGAAACTTTAAAATACTGTGCTTATTATGTTTAAAAAAAAGAAGATAGTTGAAGGACAGAACTGTTAAGAACCAAATATAATTCCAAAATTATTAAGATCCAAATGTAATTCTCTAATTCTAAAATAATATGAAAAAATTAAGTCAATACTCAGTGTTTTGAGTAAAACACTAAATAGAACCAAAGAGAAAATTTGTAAACTAAATAACATCAGTAGAAAATATTAGACTAAAACTTAGAGAGACTGAAGGATGGAATGTACAGAAATAAGCAAAGACCCTTGGAGACGGGGCATAATTTTAATATACATATAAGTGGGCTCTTAGAAGGAGAGGGAAGTCAAAATAGGGTAGAAGTAACACTGGAGTTAATAGCTGAGAATTTTCTAAAAACTAATGAAAGGTGACATGCTATATATCAAGAAATGCTGTGAAACTCATGCTAAAAAAAAAAAAAAATACAAACAAAAAACCATACCCAATAAGGCAAAACAATACTCCTAATAGTAGCCCCCCCGCAAAAAAAGTCGATTACCTTTAAAGTAAGAATAAAAAAAGAAATGATTTCTCAAGAGACATGAAAGCTGAAAAATGACCAACCATCTTCAACATGATGAAAGAAAATAACTGCCAACTTAGAATTCTGTATCCTAGGAAAGGATTCTTCAGAAAGGATCCTTTAGGTGGTGAAAAAAGCTATTTTCAGATAAACAAATTAATAGAATTTGTTTCTAGCCGACCTGCACTAAAGGAAATACAAAACAGTCTTCAGAATGGAAGGAAATTATTCCATGTGGAAGCTTGGAGACACAGAAGAAAATGTAGATTGACAACAGTAAATATTGTGAATAAATGTTAAGGCAGACTACTTAAAATGGTAGTAATTTCTTACTGGGATGAATATATGCATAAATTTAAAATACGTAATATTTGCACGTAAGTTAAGATAGTAGCCTCCTATGTAACCTCCAGTGAGCTCCTCCTTACATCCTCATCCTTGGGTAGTCTCCTGTGGCCAGCAACATATAGCAGAAGTTACAGTAGGTATATCACTTTCAAGATCAGATTTTAGGGTAAAGGGAGTCAAAAGGTACAAACTTCCAGTTATAAAATAGGTAAGTCATGGGGATGTAAATATATATCTAACAATACTGTATTGCATTTTTGAAAGTTGCTAAGAGTAAGAGTGGATCTTAAAAGTTCTCATCACAAGAAAAAAATTTTGTAATAGGATGATAGACGTTAACTAAACTTTGGTGATCATTTCACAGCATAGACATATATTGAATCATTATGTTTTACACCTGAAATTAATGTTATATGTCAGTTGTACCTCATTAAAATAGATAAGATCAGATTATAAAAGACACCTTGGCTCACATTTGGGTGCACACGCCCTCTTGCTCTCTCTCATTTCTCAGTCTGGGGGATTCAACTGCATACTCAGGCAGCCTGTGGCAGGGCTCACATGGTAAGAAACTGAGATCCTTGACCAGTAGAGAGAAATGGAGGCCTGCTAACAACCATGTGAGTGAGCTTGGAAATGAATCCTCCAGTCTCATTCTGCTTTCAGATAGTTGAGGCCCCAGCCCACCCACAGCTTGACAGCAGTCTTTCAAGAGACCCCAAGCCAGAACAACCCAGCTATGCTGCTCCACATTCTTGACCCTCAGCAACTATGTGAAATAATGTTTACTCTGTTAAGTTGCTGAGTTTTGGGGTGATTTATTATGCAGCAATAGAAAACTGATAACTAATTTTGGTACCTGGAAGTAGTGTGCTGCCTTAACAAAATTTGAACTGTGGTGGTGGCTTTGGAACCAGGCAGGGGGTCGAAGTTGAAAGAACCTGTAAGATTATTAGTGAAAGCCTAAGGTGCCTTGAATAAATTGTTAGTAGAATTTTATTATTTTTTTTAAGATTATTCATTTATTTATTTGACAGGCTGCTAGAGAGGGAACACAAGCAGAGGGAGTGGGAGAGGGAGAAGCAGGCTTCCCCCTGAGCAGGGAGCCTGGTGCGGGGCCTGATCCCAGAACGCTGGGATCATGACCTGAGCCGAAGGCAGACGCTTAACAACCGAGCCACCCAGGCTCCCCCGTTTGTAGAATTTTAGACTTTGAGGAGGCTGCCAGTGAGGACTTACGCGAAAGTGAAGAAAATCTTACTGGAACCCAGAAGAAAGTGATCTTTGTTATAAGGTAGCAGAAAGTTAAGCAACATGTCAACTGCAGTAAATTGAAAGGTAAAAAATATATCTGATAAGCTGAATGATCTGCCAGAACTGCCTGTTTTTTCTTGTGCTGCATATAATCAGATGTAAGAAGGGAGAGAGAAACTAAAGAAAGGGCTGTTAAAAAGGAGCCAACACTTACTAGTTTTGAGGATTTCTGGCCTCTCCAGGTGACAAACAATGCTGAATGAGATATTCCCAAGCAAAGATGAAACTCAAGGCACTCTCAAGAAAGCGTGATCAAAAGTTAAAGCCACGGGTACAATTCTTTATAAGACCTTAGAAAAGTCAAAGGTGGTGTGTCACAATACTGTTCAGACAAAAAGCCCTTTAAAGAATTTTGGGGTATACTTTACACTTCCTTTCAATATGAAAGAACAATACGGCTTTACACTTCCTTTCAATATGAAAGAACAATATCTAAGAACAGTACGGCTTCTAAGAAGCTTAAGAGCATTGCCCTTCAGTCTTCTCAGTATAAACCCAAGATAGGACATATCTAGAGGGCATTTGTGGATGTGACTTTTTGTCTAATGGAATGAGACTCCAGTGAGATCCACTGGACACCTATGGTATTTTCAAGAACCACTACCATCTTGAACTACAAAGACAGTGTAAAATCAAGGAAATTTCCTAGTCTTCTACAAGCAGGAGGCAGACTAAGAATTTACTCAACTGCAAACGTGCTAATTTTCGTGAAAATAGTATGATTTAGGAAGCAAAATCAAGTGTTGTGAAGATTCCTTTTCAGGTAAGGGCAGAATAAGCCCTAATCAAGGAACTTTAAGTATTTGCCCAGGTGGATTTCAGAATTTCTATGGGCCTCTTCCCCCATGCCCGTTTTAACAGGAATATCTAAAAAATTATCTTCTGCATGCCCCGCCATTTTATTTTGAGTGTATGTGGGACAGAAAATTTATCCTGTAGTTCACAGAATTATAGATAAAGAGGAGCTATACTCAAGATGCTTAAGAAACTATATCCAAGGATCCTTATCTGTGCCTGGATCAGGTATGAATGACGAGTTTCTGAACTTGGAGCTAATGTTATAATGGGATGATACTATTGGGGGCTTTGCAGGGAGTGAATGAATATAATTTACATGTTGTGGGGAGGGACTTTGACTTGCTGGGAGCCAGAGAGTGGACTGTGGTAGCCATGCTCAAAATGTTCCCCAGCAATCACCACCTCCTGGTATTCATACTCTTGTGTAATCTCCCACATTGTACCAGAGTTAGTCTGTGTGACCAGTAAAATATGACGGAAGTGATAATATGTTACTTCTGGGGTTAGTTTCTAAAAGATGTTGGTGGGGAGTGCTCTTTTGTATACTCTTGTGCACGCTGGCGCTGGCACGTGTTCTCTCTCTCTCTGTCTGTTTTTCTCTCTCTTTCTCTCGGATCAATCACTATGAAGAAGCCATATTGCCATGCAGGCAGCATATAGAGGCACTCACATAATGAGGAGCTAAATTCTCTGCCAACAGCTGGAGAGGATCTGAGGACTGCCAACAACCACATGATTTGAGCTTGGAAGCAGATTTGAACAACACGATTAAGCAGCATGACCTAATTGACATGCATTGCCGTTAGTAAATGCAGAATACAAATTCTTCTTAAGTGGAATTTTTACCAAAGTTGACCATTTGCTGGGCCATCAAGCAAATTCCACTGTATTTCTAATAATAGAAATTAAGTATATTTTCTGTCCCCAGTGAAATTTAGAAGTCAGTAACAAAAAGGTAACTAGATTGTCTCCTAGCTATCTAGAAATGGAATAATATTCCTCTAAAGTAATCCTTAGGTCAAACAAGAAATGCAAAGTAAAATTAAACATTTTAAACTGAGTGATAATAAAAATACAACATAAAAGAATGACTAAAGCCATTCTTACAAGGAATGTGATAGCTTAAATGCATATGTTGGAAAAGAAGAAAGTCAAAATCTATTGTCTCAAGAAGTTAAGAGAGGAAAAGGAAATTAAGCCTAATCAAGAAATAATAATAAAAAATAGATGTTAATAAAATAGAAAAAAACCTAAATTAAATGAACAAAGTTGACTCAAAAAATGGTGAAGTTAGACCAGTAATACGAACATGAGTCCTGGCAAGACTGATCAAAAATAAAATAATGCTGGGGTGGGGGGGGTATCACAAAACTTTTTCTGTAAAGTAAATATTTATAAGCCAGGACAGTCTCTGTGGAAAATATTCATCTCTGCTGTTTTGGGTACAGCCATAAATGATATATAAATGAATGGGCATGACTGTGTTTTAGTAAAATGTTATTTACCAAAATAGATGGCAAATCAAATGTAGCCTGTGGGTCATAGTTGGCCCATCCCTGATCTTGGCCCTGGTCAATTAATGCCTACCAACATCACAAAAAGAGGGGCAACTAGATATTATTTGCATCTTATTTAGAATATATCACATCATCTATGAAGTAGTCTTACTAAAAATTGCAAGAATAAAAAGATAGATGGTGGACTTTAAAGTTAAATGACATTTTAGAGATTTATCATTCAGTTGCAGTGCATGGGCTTTATTTGGATCCTGATTCAATAAAAATGAGACGCGGACAATTTGAATATTGACTGGATAGTTGATATTAAGGGATTAGTTTTAATTTTGTTAGGTGTGATGTGGTATTGTGGTTCTGAGTCCTTGTTTTTGAAGAAATATATCCTGAAATAGTTTTGGATGTAATATTCCATGTAGAATTTGTTTGTTATGTATTAACACCTATGATTTCATAGTTGTGTTATACTTCTGTACTTGTCTGTTTTTTACCACTGGTAAGCATATTACTCAGTGCTGCAAAAATGAATATAGTTAACTCCTCAATAATAGTAACTGTGTCCCATTAGTCCATGCCATCAAATTGTTTTAGAGTACCAGATTTCTTTAGAAATAACTTTGTTTCGGGGCGCCTGGGTGGCACAGCGGTTGAACGTCTGCCTTCGGCTCAGGGCGTGATCCCGGCGTTATGGGATCGAGCCCCACATCAGGCTCTTCCGCTATGAGCCTGCTTCTTCCTCTCCCACTCCCCCTGCTTGTGTTCCCTCTCTCGCTGGCTGTCTCTATCTCTGTCAAATAAATAAATAAAATCTTTTTAAAAAAAAAAAAAAAAGAAATAACTTTGTTTCTGAAGGGAGAGAAGTAAGCACTTGGTATTAAGTAAAAGTTTCTATGAAACTTTCATATGCAAATTTAAAGACTACATTAGGTTTATCAGTATATTTCATGACTTTCTACAAAATGCTCTCTAATATTCACAGCAAAATGAACAAACAGAAATTCTGTTTATTTTAATTCAATATAAATTTGTATTTCCCTCACTAATTTAGTAAGATTTTACCTTCATTGTGGCCATCAATTAATGGAAATATTTTTATTTAGCCATATAGGGTTTTAAATTTTGGACAAGAAGCCAGATTTCATCTTATGCTTGCTCTTTGTTTATAATAATATAACACTATAATTCACTTAGAAAAAATGTTTTGGCAGTAACCTCTAATTCTGAAACGTAACTATTATGTCTGAATATTCATGTTCCAGTCTTATTTCAAATGTGTATTTTAATGGTCATAATAATTAGGTAAGTATAACTTTGTACCTTGTTTTTTATAAGCCATTCATAGCCATTATTTTAAATGGTTATTTTTAGTGCATTTTTAATAAGGTGGTAGACTTTATATAAACAAATACAAAGAAGATATTATATAAATAATCTATATACAACCGTAATAACACTAATACATAAATATGCTAATTACTTTTTCTGCTGTGGAGCTACTGTATTCAAGCTTTAATTATTCATATAATATGGTTCTTTCAAATAAAAATAGTTGGGAGGACAAACATATTTTCTTTAAAAAAAACAGATTTTTTAATACACTGCTTTTGGAAGTAGTAAAATGTCTTATGAACATAATAGTAGTGTCTTGAGTACTAATGATGAGGGTTTTAATGATATAAGATATTGTTAGAGAAGGAAAAAAATGGTGAGAAAAATCCTGAAACCCAATAAAGTGGATTTTGAAATAATCTTGGTGTTTTGTTTTCATTGTTTATAATGACTTTCTAATAGTTAAATCACTAGATTCTTTCCAGGAAAATATCTATTGGTGTTATGAAAATTAATCTTCATTTTCTGAAAACTATGCTTATTTAGAAACATATATCAATATAACTAATAATGACGGATTTTCTTTTTTGTTATTTTATCCTGTTTTGTTATGTCATTACCTGCTCTCTTGTTGATCATTCCATTTTTCCCCCTAAAAATGAGACCTGTAGGCACATCAGTTTTAGCAACCTATCAATGATTAGTATTAATATTATTTTAGGATTCTTACTCAGATACTGAGTCCCAGAGCAAAAATTTCTGATTGACAGGAATATTTGATTTCTGGTTTTTATACTTAAATATAGCATCATGTGATCTTTTGCTACATTCTTAACCTCAAAATAAATAAGCATAAGAGATTTAAAACAAATTTCATTAGTTAAGAGACTATATATTAGTTTTTAAAATTAATAAAGAGCTAGAAAGGTGCAGGCTGTTGACTGTTTTAGAAATGTGAATATAACAAGTATAATTAAAAGAATATAAATGACAAAGAATTACAAAAATTAGTGTTGGATTGGATATTAAATGTTAGCTAAACTACATTTGAATTTTTTGAGCTAAAACAATTTCCCTGCAAGTGAAAGACAAATTTGTAAGGCCTTTACTGCACTGATGCTAAGCTTGTGAGTTACAGCAGTTATTTGGAGCCTCCCTTTAGCCATATTTGTCTAATGTATCACATATCAGGCTGATTACTATTTTCAGAAACAGTATTCATGACTGAAATCCTGCAGTTAACCTTTAGAAGATCAAAAGGAAATACACTTATTTAAAAGGTGACCCTAATATATACATATTTTCTCTTTTCCTGCTTTGTTGCTTGCATGTTTAGCAGCTTTTTTTTTTCCATTTGTTGCATAGAATTACTAAGAGTGTATCTAAAGGTCAAACAAAGTCATCTTAGGATGGAAAACTAACATATCAGTTACAGACCGTAGCTGAATATTTTGGCAGCAGTAATTTGGAGTTATTTTAAAAGATTTATTTTAACATATAGAGTGATTTAACATAGTTAGCTATTGCTAACTGAAATTTTATAAAATGTATCATTTTTAAAGGTTTTCTGCTTGAGATCAAGGACTAAAAGCTAGAAATAGGTCTGGATCATCAATCAGAGCTGTATTTACATTGGGGGTAAACTTTCTCATTATAAATACTGAATGTATGCATTATTTATAGTATACCAAAATATCTTCATAGATGAGTCGAATGCCTTTTCAAACTATCTGTTAATGTTTAATATGATTATTCATGTTCTGTTAAATATTCCAAATATTTCCTGGCTTTTTCAACTATCTAGTATGTCTAATTTCATATTGACAGTTTTTAATAGTTTCTTTTTTTTTTTTTTTGGAGATCTGCAGTTTTTTTCTAAAGCCTCCTTAGAGAAATATATTGCTGTTAGAGACAGTGAAATATATTGAACTATAGCTAACACTGATTTGTTTGGTTTTTAGGTGGTTGAACAGGGTATGTTTGTAAAGCACTGCAAAGTAGAAGTATATCTCACAGAATTGAAGCTCTGTGAAAATGGAAACATGAACAATGTTGTAACTCGAAGATTTAGCAAAGCTGACACAATAGGTAATGCAAAATCCTGTCTCTTTGTTGAACCATTGCTACTAGAAATTTACTTGTAATTCTATTTCTTATATGCTGCAAGGCTGATAACCTTTTTAAGGGTTTATACTTAAACATTATAGATTTTCAACCATGATATGATATATCTTAGCCTAGAGTTGAATTATTTATCATGTCTAGATCTACTTAACATTATTAGATGAGTTTATTATTTACTTTTTTAAAAAATCAAATAATTATTGTTTTATTTGAGCATTTGAAAAAATACGTGTGTTTGTAACCTGAGTATAAAGTAGAACTGTAAATAAAAATAAAAACTTGATTAAATGAAAACTTTTTCAGGTAATGTAATATAGATAATCCATAATAGTAATAGTAATGTTTCCCCTTCTTAACATGGAAAATGGCAAACTTTTTATTTCCTTTTTTCCTGTTTATTCTCTGGACTCAGTGCAAATTAAAGTAGCTCAGTAGCTACTTAGACAAGGTAATAGGCTTAGCATTTTTATGTCAAATTGATTTTTTTCTATTTTAATGAGTAGGTTAGGAAATTAGAGTCTCAAATACAAATGTACCCAACTCCCACTGTATATTTATATATCTACATATACTTATATATTTATGTATCTACACATTTAAGTGCTTATTAAAAATTTTTTGTTGTATTTAAAAGCCACATTTTAATTTAAGATCAAGAATATGTTGAATGAAACATAATATAATTAAAAAGAATATGTTGAATGAGATGTTTTTTAAATAAGTGATTATGGATTTAATAACAGAATTACAGTATTTTTTGATAAATCACAACTCAAAATAAAAATTTTAAAAGTTATTTTCAATTAAAGTTATTGGAAAATGAGATTAGTGGTAATAACATTGATCTTGTTGGAAAATGTAAACAGACAGTGAAGACATAGCAGTTAATGCAGAACTTCTCAGCAAGAAAAAAGATTAGCAAATTTATGTATAGCTTTCTTTGTTGAAATCAATCATTAAGTATACTTTGGTTAAAAGTAAATAAGAATATTTACTTTTTACTTTCATAAATATATTTGACTTTCACCACTTACCCGTTTCACAGCAGAAGATACTTATAAGCCTGTATTTTTCATGAAATAACATCATCATTCTTCAATACCCAGTGCTTGGTTAATCCTCGTGTTTTTACCAAATAGAATATTATGTATGAATTTTCTGTTTTCCCCCTCTTTATTTACCTAGAACGTTTATAAGTTTGCAGTGCAGTTTAGTAAACTCATCTTTCTAAAATGAATGCTTAAAATATTAAGAATTCCATATGTAAGTGTCATTTTATTATATTAATATGTATAATTTACTTAACTTTTGAATTTCTAGATTTGTGGAACATGTTCAGGAAAATAAAACATTTCTACATAATAACAACTGAAAGTTTTCAATATGTATAAAACTGCACTAATCATAATATTAAACAATGCACAATAAGAATCATCTGTTCAACAAGGGTAGTCTGTTAAAATTAAATCGAAAACTAATGTCTGAAATATTCAGCTAATTGGAGTATAAATGAGAAGCTACTTCTTAAAATACTTCGGACAGATAATGTTTTCTAGTTTTTGTAAATGTTACATATTTCCTTTTTCTCCTTAGCTAATTTCTATAGAAAAATTATGTATAAGCATGATATAATCAGAAATCTTATTTTAGAACATTAGTTCACCGAACAATATTTTTAACTCATTATATGAAGATCAGCTGATTTAATTTCTGAATTCAAAACAGCATTACAGAGTTCTCATATTAAGTACTAAGTAAGAATTTGTGAAGGAGATAGGTAATTTATAAAGATCTCTGCTTCAAAAAGTTTATAATTTACCTAGATTTTAATCAGCATAGTTTAAATTTACTAATACTTTAAAAAGCTGCATACATTGGATATATACCTTAAAATTGTAAATGAACTGAATTTGTATACGGCTAAAGTTTGTTACTGAGTTAGAGCAATGTTTGTCAAGACTATGGGTGTTCATTTCATATTTTGGGAGTAAAAAGAACGGAACGTAAAATATCAGAATAGAAAATAGCAACACATACATGTATATTGGGTCACAATTTCTTACTGTATGTCTTAGTTTTTAAAAGTCTGACTGTAGTAGAGCAAGTTTGCTTTCTAAGCAAAAGGTTTTGCAAAAATTAAAATTAAAGTGGGAATTTTAGAGACTTCATGGTTACAGTTATCATAGTAGTTAGCCGTTGTGAAATACTTACTATGTTTTTGGCACTTCTTAGGAAGTTTCTTATTTAAACCTCAACAATAACTGTATTCTCATTGGTTAGGGGATGAAGTCGAGCCTTAGGAAGGTTAAATAACTTACTTAGGTTCACCCTGGTTCCAAGTGAAAGAGTCTGTATTTGAACTCTACACAGTCTCATCACTTAGTTGCTGCCTTATACAACCTGTGCAAAAGTTAATTGGGCTGATTTTATTTTTCTAAAGGAAGTGAGTATTGAAATAAAAAATTCGGGTAATAAGAGAGGAGATATGGGATGTATATTTTTCCCTTGTGGTCTTATCTTGATTTAAAATGCTCCAAATACTTACGTACATAAAACGTAGCTATATGCTATATAAATAGAATTAAGAAATAGAAGCACCTGTTTTCTGTTTTTGCCAAATTAATAAAATGCCTCATTTTCATCTTATACTACCTACACTCGCTTATAATATAGTTACCATAGGCAGGATCTAAATACTTTACCTCATTCAGAGCCAAAATATTGTGCCTTTGAGTATTTTTCTCCTTAAATTGACATATTTGGGTGTAGAACATGTTCCAATAAGAAATAAATATAAAATTTGGTTTTTTATGTTTTCTTTAAGGATATGCTGAAAAAATAATTTTTGTTATAAAACTTACTGAAAAATGCTTTATGTTTATATAAAATTTATTAATGGAACTTTAACTTTCTTATTAAGTATTCTTACTAGAAATTTTGTCACAACAATTTTATTTTTATTATATGAGTTAATATTTTTCTACGTCCGTGAGCTTTTCATTAACTGCCTAATAGAGTCAGCTTCATTTATGGAAAAATCTACACACTCTCAATACTTTGACATTCTCAACTCGAGTGATCTTAATCTGTATCCAACTTCAGGCATCACTTCCCTAGCTATACCCTAGCCTGTCATTATCTGTAACTGCTCCTGGCAGATCTCAGTTTGAGCATCCTGCTTTCTGGCTACTGTTACCCTGCTCGCATTCTCACTCAACCCTGCTACATCAGATATTCAAACCTACCACTCCCTTGGCACTACTTCTATGATGGTCTCTAATTACTTCCACATTGACAAATCTAGTGGTAATTACAGTCTTCCATTTTCTTAACCTGCCAGCAGAAATTAACATACTTATTCACTTTTCCATGTAGAAATAACTTCTTTTTACTGGCTTCCATGGCACAAGTTTTCTCTGTCTGCCTCTTCTCAGAGAATCTGAAAACATCCTCTTCATATTTCTGATCTCAAAACCTCAGGGTGTTGCCATGCTTAGTCCTTTAATTTCCTCTTTTCTTTGGTGATTTCCTTCTTTGCCCTAAACTTTCTGCGTATTGATATCTTTTGAATTTATATCTCCTGCCCAGAACTCTCCCTTAATTCCAGTTTCAATCATTCCATAGCTTCATTTCTGTCTGATAGGAATCTCAAGATATAACATGTATGAAACTAAAGTCCGTCCTTTCCCCCCAGAAACCTGCTACCTGTCGTTCTTCCCCATCTGAGTAATCACTACTTGTATTCTTTCAATTGCTCAGGCTAAAAACCTTGGTATCATTCAGATTTTTTGTTTCCTACCCTGCATGTAATCTAGCAGCATATCTTCTAAGCAGTTCTTCAAAATCTGTTCTCAGTCTGACCACTTAACATTGCTTCTCCCTTAGTTTTGATCGCTGCAGTAGCCTAGTCTCCTACCCTTGATATCCTGCAGTTTTTCACTAGCAGCAAAAGTGAACTTTTAAAATGTCGGCTAGGTCCTGCCACTTCTCTGCTCAAAACTCAATTGCTTTTCTTCTTACTCATAAAATAGAATACTTTCATAGCTCACAAGATTCTATAAAGGTCTCATTTCCACCTTGCTCATTTCACTTCAGCCACATTCATGCACCATGCTGTTCCAAAACATGCCAGATACATTCCCACCTCAGGGCCGTTTGCACTCCTTTCTTCTGCCTGTAATGTTCTTCCCCAATATGTGAGTAGCTTACAAAACTCAATGAAGAGGAAATTCCCATATGTGTCTGTATGTATTGTATTAGGTATGTAAATATCTGTGTATATTAATAGATTAGTGTCTGAAAGAAGAAATACCAAAATGTTAACAGTGGCTCTCTCTATAGACATTTTATTTGTATTTGTATTTCCTGAATTTTTGCAATGAGCAGGAATTATTTATGCAATCAGGAAGAAAGTACTCATTTTTAATAGAAAGACTAAAATGACCTCCTTTCCTCAGCTTCTTCCTCTAGCCTCCTTCCTGCATAATGTTCTGTTTCTTGTTCTGTGTGCTGGTTATATGGGTGTGTCCATTTTGGAAATTTATCATTACATACTGATGACCTATGCATTTTTCTGCATACATTTACACTTCAATAAAAAGAACAAAAAAAATCACCAAAATAAAAAGCAGTACTGTTGTTAGTATAGTTTATGTAATTATTTAAATATTCTGGCTAATTTGTTCTTAAGTTTTCAGATACACTGTAAGATTTCCTATTTATTTAATGCCTTGATCAAAATCTCATTGACTGTGACTATTAAAGAACTTCAGCTGCTAAGTAGAGCATAAACAGTATCATTAGACTAAATTTAATGATTAAGATTTCTTCAGAGAACATGTATTATTAGGTTTAGTATTTTAATATTTCTTTCCAAAATTAGCCAGGTATTCTAAAATGTAGAAGTATTTTATGTTTCTTCGTATGTCATTAGGTATTTTACTGTTTTCTTGAGTCTAAGGGTAGGCAAGTTATTGACCAGAATTCAGTAGATGTAATAGTATTTTCTAATATCTCTTTCTCATGTTTAAAAATTTTAAAGATTCCTTTAACTATGTGCCACTGAAACTTAAATACATCTCTACTCTCAAATATGTGGGTACTCCTGTGTCTTATTTTATAGCAAGTTAAGCTGCTCCAGTTTTAAAAAAGACTTTTTTCCACTCAGATAAATGATTTAGAAATAAGGAAAATATATGGTTTTATGTGAAAACAAATTTTTACCGATACAGACATTCCTCCAGAGAAGGCACTTTCCTTTGTGTCCATATATTCTATTTAACTTTAGTTAACTATTCAAACTGTAAATAATATTCAATTTAATATAAATTATCCTAAAATTGGTTATATTACAGTTAAAAATATTTTCTATCTATAGTATCTTTGACTCATACTTTTTCTAAATCCAACATATCATCAGAAAATATATTGAATTTATAGTGTGTAAGAAGTTAAAGGTCATCCTGTATAGTATAAATTATACTGTAGTGTTATGTGATTGAACTCCTCTCTTGCGAGATCTTAGTTTCCCCAAGTAATTATCTGTCAGAGTTATAATTACCATTTTGTCCCTAAAAGGCACACCGGGTTGTCTTTATTGTTCTTCATATATGTCCTACATATTTGTTCATCTATTCTTGCTATTATATCAGTATTTTAAATTTAAATTGGGATTTTTATGCTGGTGAGCACTTAGCTCTATGTGGTATATTTAAAAATATTTATTATATTTTTATATCTTTCCTCCTTAAATCTAGATACAATTGAAAAGGAAATAAGAAAAATCTTCAATATTCCAGATGAAAAGGAGACCAGATTGTGGAACAAATACATGAGTAATACATTTGAACCACTGAATAAACCAGACAGCACCATTCAGGATGCTGGTTTATACCAAGGACAGGTATTGTTTAGCAATACTGTTTATTTTAATCATACTATACTTGAAGCTTTTTGGAGTCACAAACTTTATGAATATCTTGACAATCTGTAATGGGTTCTGCTGTCTCTGGCTTCCTCTTTCTAACTCATTTCTTCCCTGTTCCTGCTGATCATTAGCAATAACTTCAGCTTCCCTCCTTGAGCTTGAGAATAACCTACTTTTTAAAAAGAAATTGTTTTCCATCAATAAATCAGCTAATATAATAAGATGGGTCAGCATACTTTCTGTAAAGAATCAAATAGTAAATATTTTTGGCTCTGTAGCCCATATGGTCTCTATTACAACTATAACTCTTCCATTGTAATAACACAAAAGTAGTCATGGAGGATATGTAAACAACAAGCTTCATTTATAAAAGCTATCAGTGAGCTAAGTGAGCTCTGGTTTGCCAGCCCCTGGTAAGGTATCAACCCCCAATTTGGTCTTTTTTTATAATACAATCCAAAGAAATGAATGTGTTAAGAAATGAAGACATTCAGACATAATCAGCAAGTCCTACTGATTCTACCCTCTAAATATTTCTTGAATTAATCTCTCTATTCCATTCTCAGCCCTATCTTTTAATAATGTCTTAACAGGTCCCTCTGCGTCTAGTCTTTTGTATGTCCATTCTCAGTCTTCCATATTTCTGTTAGAACACTCTTTCTAAAATGTAAACCTCGATGTTTCCTTATTGTAAACCTTTGCTGGTTCCCTAACAGTTGTAGAATAAAGTCCAGGAACCTTAACACAGCATGCAAGTCAAGGTTTGACCTTTTGGCTAGACTTCCAGCATCTTTAGATTATCCTTGCCTCATGATTTAAACTCTAACAATGCCAAGCTGAACTGCTTGTAGTTCCCTGAGTGTGCTGTATGCTATTCCCAACTCCTGTGCTTTCATCTGTGTTATTCCATCTGCCTGTTGTACCCTTCTTCCCAATGCCTGCATCCATCCAGCAAAAAGTCCTTTAAACATCAAAATATTCAAATTAATCATTCCATTCTATCATGTAGTCTAATCAGATCAGATTGTTCATTCTTCAGATTCCAGCTCAAATGTCACATCATCTCTTCAACCTTTCCTGATCTATTTTTCCCAATATCTATTTGAGGTATAGGAGTTTTCTACTTTGGAGAAAAAATTACTCCCTTAACTTCATAGTAATTTATGTATATGTCTTTTGTGTCATTCATTGTGTACTTTATTTATATGTTGAGCTTCTCCACTACACTTCGAGTTCCTTGTTTTAGTTGGACTTCATGTCTATTTATTTTTGCTTTTCTTTTTAGTACCTAACACAGAGCCTGGTCCTCCAATATATGGAGATTTTTATTTTGTTCTGTTTTATTAAAAATAATTATTGACAGGAGCGCCTGGGTGACTCAGTTAAGTGTCTGACTTTGGCTCAGGTCATGATCTCAGGGTCCTTATATCCAGCCCTGCATCTGGCTCCCTGCTCAGTGGGGAGTCTGCTTGTCCTTCTCCCTCTGCCCCTTCTCCTGTCTCTTTCTCTTTCGCTCTCTCTTTTTCTCTCTCAAATAAGTAAATAAAATATTTTTAAAAATTATTATTGACATCAGTATTATGATACAAGTTGTTAAAAAATCCAGAACAACTGAGGAAGTTAATTTGTAGTAAATGCCAGCCATATGTCATGTATTCTATTAGGCTATAAAAACAGTGATTTTGAAACTTATTTTAGCTATTATAGTCTTAAATGGAATCTTAGAAAAAGTAATATGTATTATAATCAAAATTTGAGTTAACCTGATTAAAGCTGGAGTAAGGAATTTAGAACTCTTATGGTTAGTCAACACCCCACCTTGTTAGCCAGCCAATTCCCTCTTTCACTCTTCAGTTACCATCTGTAGGTCTTGAAATGGTTCCAGGAGTACAATTTGGAATACATAGAATCATTTCTTTAAAACTTTTCAGTGATCGACCTGGTTTTTATTCTATGTAATGGTTTTTTTCTATCTATCATGTACATTAGAAAACTGAGGCTTAGAGAATTTAAGTAATTTGATGTTCTTGATAGGAATGCATTTATCAGATTGCAGGTGACAGTAAATTATTTTAATAAGGAGAAGGTTAAATATCCTTACGAATGTTTGATTTTTTGAAGTAAGAATATGTCAAAGAACATGCTTCAAATTTACCAGATTTTGCAACATTTATATTCTGAGTGATGATAAATGAACTAAACATTATTCTGGACTTCTTTTTTTTTTTTTTAAGATTTATTTATTTATTTTAGAGAGAGCAAGAGCAAGCAGGGGGAGGGGTAGAAGAAGAGAGAGAGAGAATCTCCAGTAGACTCCCCACTAAGCTCAAAGCCCTACTCAGGGCGCACTCTCACAACCCTGATATCATGACCTGAGCTGCATTCAAGAGTCAGATGCTTAACCAACTGAGCCACCCAGGTACCCCTGTCCTGGACTTTAAAATTTTTACTGAAATCGAAAGTAAAATGAAACATCAGAAAGTAGAACAAAGATACATTATTGAAGAGTTTCTCTCCCAAAATGGTGGTGGATATCTTTTCCTTCCCGTAAAAGAGAGAGAGAGAGAGTGTGTGTGTGTACTCATTTAATTTAATTAAACTTTTTTCTAAAGATTCTCATCTTGAAAGTTTTAACCATGAGCACAACTTTATTCAGAAAATAAGATATTTGAATAAAGGAGTGAATATTAACATTTCTGATGGCCTTCAACATTAATGTCTGTGATTGTAAAAAACATGAAATTTTAACTACACATACTATTAGGAATTTAAATGTAATGGTTCAACTTTCTATATTTATTTGATTCTTCAGTTTTAGGGCCTTCCATTAAAAAGCAAACCATAAACAATGATACTAAATACATAACTTTGAAATTTTTTGTAACTGAAGTCTTTCATATTATAACTGATTTGTCTTCCAAATGACTATGAAGTTATATATATGCACATATATATACATAGTATGAAGTTTATATGTATATTCAAATTTGTAATGCTTTAAATGTACTTCAAGGCATGTTTTCTCTGTATATATGTAGTTCATATGTAGATGTCTTAATAAGTTGCAGTAATGGAAAACTCTTCAGGAGTTAAAAATCACTTACTAAATTGAATTTTATAAAGCTATAAAAATATATGTATGACCGTATCAGAATGATATCAGAACATTGAGGAGAATGATGAATTATATGTGATAGGGAGAGGAATATGACAGGGAAGGATCAAGATAGTAAGTACACAGTGTTCTTATTCTTTATATGCTATGTATACTTCATACATGTTCTTTGAATGTAGGAAATACTAATTTGTTTTTCCTTTTTTTTTTTAAATTCAATTAATTAACATATAATGTGTTATTTGTTTCAGGGGTATGGGTCTGTGATTCATCAGTCCTATATAATAATACCCAGTGCTCAGTACAACACATAACCCTCCCCAATGTCCATCACCCAGTTACCCCATCCTCTACTCGCCACCCCTCCCCTCCAGCACCCCTCAGTTTGTTTCCTATGATTAAGCGTCTCTTATGGTTTGTCTCCCTATCTGATAACTTTCATATTTTAATTAGCATACTCTTTCAACAACCTCATTCCATGAATTTTTCTGTTTATCAGTTTTATCATTTGTTATATGTGTTCTGAAACAGGCTTATATTTTACATGGTTAGGATCCAAATGCCAGCTTATACATGGCCTGAAACATTCAGCACAAAAGTATTTTACCAAGAGTATGTAGAATAGGTTCTGCAAAATTGAAACTTTAAGAAAAAGAGTTGAAAGTGAATATCCAGGATATTTTCAAATTTATAATCCCTTGAATTTACTTCAAGGTGTGTTTTTGTGTTATAGTTCTCCCATGGAAATTTGATTATTAATTTCTGATTGACATTATCATGTATTTCTTTTGCTAATTTAGTTATTTTTGCTTAGTTTCTTTTCTTTGCACAGACTCACCCATAGCAAAAACTGGAAGAAAGACTTTTTTAAACAAGAAGATAAGAGGAAGGATTCTGGTATTTTAGAATAAAGCATAGCTCTGCCTTGCCTTGTACTTTACATTTATTAGAGTTGCTGTCTGCCTTAACCATGCTGCAATAAGGGACCTGAATCTGATTCTCACAAATGTGGCTCTATCATTTATATATTAAAAGATTCTATACTTTACATAGTGATAATGTAAATAAAGGCAATTTTTAAAGCCCTGAATAAATTATGTGTAAACTGTAATTTGGAATTATCTGTGTCACTGTTTTTCAGATTTGCATAATAATAGCTCAGATTATACATCAGTATTTTTAACAACTGTGACCATTTATTGAGCATTTGGGGTTTTTTGCATGGTGCTATGGTATAGCCTGCAAATAGAAAAGAAGTAGAAAACATACTCCCTAAACTCAAGGAATTTATATTCTTATTTATATTGCCCAGCTTTGAAATCAAAATGCAAATACTTCTTCACCTTGTCTACTCTGTCCTTTAAATAATTCCAGATTTACTTGAGTTTCTTAGTATATCCAGCTAATCTTCTAAAGCTATTTCAACTTCAGAGTTAAGGAAAAACACTCTTCTATTGTGTCATATTTACAGGTGTTAGTGATAGAACAGAAAAATGAAGATGGAACATGGCCAAGGGGTCCTTCTGCTCCTAAGTAAGTGCTCCCACTTTTTATGGCTGATTGCATGTTTTGAAGCCTTTGGTTTCAGATAACAAAATCCAGAATGATAGAAGATACCTAACTGTATGTTGCAAGTATATGTACCTACTTTTATTTTAAAATTTTATTCTCAGTATAGAAGTTATCTAAATTTGCATTTAAATTAATATGCTATAATTTAAAAGCCTTCCAATTCAAATCTCTTTTAGAATAAGGTATAGTGTACATATATTGTAAATATTATGTTGCGTTGTCTAATACATCAAATCACTATTAAACATTTTGTTTAATATTTTTCAAGCTTTTTGTGTTTTTTTAAAGTATCTGTTTAAGAATAGCAAAATGAATCTGATGTGAAAGCAATATTTTTATTTATTTAAATGTTTTAGTATATAAAAGCACAAGTAGAGATAGAGGAGTATAAGAATTGCTTTTGATGGTAAATGAGGGGTGAAAGAATTAGAAATCCTTTAACTTTTTTTTTAATATGGGAAGAACACTTAACTTGAGATCTACCCCTTAACAAATTTTTAAGTGTACCATACAGTATTGTTAACTGTAGGCACATTGTTATACAGTAGATATATAGAATCTATCCATTTATATAACTGAAACCTTATTTCTATTGTGCAGTAGTTTCCCATTTCTCCCTTCCCCTAACCCCTGGCAGCCATCATTATAGTCTCTGTTTCTATGAGTATTTGACTAGTTTAGATATTTCATATAAGTGGAATCATGCAGTTTTTGTCTTTCTGTGATTGGCTTATTTTATCTAATATAATATCCTCCAGGTTCATCCATGTTATCACATATGGCAAGATCTCCTTCCTTAAAAAAAGTCTTACTTTCTTTAAAAAAAAAAAAAAAGTCCGGATAATATTTCGTTGCATGTATATACATTTTCTTTATCCATTCACCCATCAGTGGACATTTAGGTTGTTTTTGTTTCCCTATCTTGGCTATTGTAAATTGTACTGCAGTGTTCATGGGCATGTAGATAATCTCTTTGAGATGATTTCATTTCCTTTGGATATATACCCAGAAGTGAGATTTCTGGATTGTATGGTACTCCTATTTTTAATTTATTTAGGAACCTTCATACTGTTTCCCATAGCGGCTACATCATTATACATTTATACCAGCAGTGTACAAGTGTTCCAGTTTCTGCACATCCTTGTGAGCACTTGTTATCTTTTGTTCTTTTGATAATAGCCAGCCTAACAGGTATGAGGTGATATCTCATTGTGGATTGATTTGCATTTCCTCAGTGATTACTGATGTTGAGCATCTGTGGACCATTAACTGTGGACCATTTGTGTGCCTTCTTTTTGAGAAATGTTTATTCGGGTCTTAGGCCCACTTTTTAATCTGGTTATTTTGGTTTTTTTGCCATTGAATTGTGGGAGTTCCTTATATATTTTAGATATTAACCTCTTATCAAATACATAGTTCAAAGATTTAAAAGTAAGACCTGAATCTGTAAAACTCCTAGAAGACATCTTAGTGGGAAAGCATCATCATACCTGTCCAGGCAGTGATTTCTTGAATATGACACCAAAGCACAAGCAACGAGAGCAATAATGGACACATGGGACTATATCAAACTAAAAAGTTTATGCACAGTAAGGGAAACAATAAGCAGAGTGAAAACACAACATACAGAATGGGAGAAAACATTTTTAATGGTTTTAGAATGATCAGATCTACACTCCATTATCAAAAACACTTAGTGCTAGTTGTATTTCAATTTCAGACTTTTCAAACCTTTGAAAAGTAATATGGGGCATATGCCACCTATTATTTTAATATATATATAGAGTCCAGGGGGACTCTTTTAATAAAACGCATTAATATTCAGCAAATATTCACACTAAGTAGGATAAAGGACTATTAATAGTTTCATATCAGTTTAGGCTAGGTTGCCCTCGAGTGAATTATAAAATAATTTTTTTAAATTTTCAGAGCTTTTGGAATTTCAGATTTTCTGATAAGGGATTGTAAACCTATATTTTGAAAGCCTCTTAAAATAATGATTCTTGAATAAGTTATTTCTTATTAATTGCTAACCTAACAAATAAAAGAAAAATGATCTTTGAAATGGATGGCCACACTGAGCCGGCTTTGAGCGCTCTGCACACCAGGTCTTCTCCTCTTCCTGTTCTGGTTAGCTGTGGCAGCCATGAAGATCCTGAATGCCAAGGCCAAGGTAGCCCAAGCCCAGGAGGCACTGGCGGTTAATATCAGTGTGGCCCAGGGGCTGCAGGACATGCTGAGGACCAACTTGGGGTCTAAGATGTTTGTTCTGGTACTAGAGACATCAAACTTACTGAAGATGGCAATGTGCTGCCTCACGAAATGCAAATTCAACACCCAACAGCCTCCTTAATAGCCAAAGTGGCAACAGCCCAGGATGACATAACTGGTGATGGTACCACTTCCAATGTCTTAATCACTGGAGAGCTACTGAAACAGGCGGATCTCTACATTTCTGAAGGTCTTCATTCCAGAATAACAACAGAAGGACTTGAGGCTACAAAGGAAAAGGCACTCCAGTTTTTGGAACAAGTCAAAGTAAGCAAAGAAATGGACAGGGAAACACTTATAAATGTGGCCAGAACATCTCTACCTCCTAAAGTACATGCTGAATTTGCTGATGTCTTAACAGAGGCTGTAGTGGACTCCATTTTGGTCATTAAAAAACAAGCTGAACCTATTGAACTCTTCATGTTTGAGATCATGGAAATGAAACATAAATCCGAAACTGATAAAAGCTTAATCAGAAGTCTCGCTTTGGACCATGGGGTGCACATCCTGATATGAAAAAAAAAAAGAAGATGCATACATCCTCACGTGCAGTGTGTCATTAGAATATGAAAAAACAAGTGAATTCTGGCTTTTCTTTACAAGAGTTCAGAAGGAGGAGAGAAACTTATAAAAGCTGAAAGAAAATTCATTGAAGATAGAGTTAAAAAATAAAAGAACTGGAAAAGAAAGTCTGTGTGATTCAGATAAAGGATTCATTTGAAAGGGAATTGACCCCTTAGATGCTCTTGCAGAGAGCTAAAAGGAGATATATGGAAAGGCTGACTCTTGATTGTGGTGGAGTAGCTCTAAATTCTTTTGATGGCCTAAATCCTGATTGTTTTGGACATGCAGGGCTTATCTGCGAGTATACATAGGGAGAAGAGATACTCACCTTTATTGAAAAATAGAACAATCCTCATTCCATCGTATTATTGGTCAAAGGAGCAAATAAGCACACACTCAAATCAAAGACGCAATAAGGGATGGTTTGAGGGCTGCTAAAGATGCTATTGATGATAGTTGTGTAGTTCTAGGTGCTGGGGCAGTGGAGGTGGCAATAACAGAAGGCTTGATTAAATATAAGCGCAGTGTAAAAGGCAGGGCCCAACTTGGAGTTCAAGCGTTTGCTGATGCATTGCTCATTATTCCCAAGGTTCTTGCTCAGAACTGTGGTTTTGACCTTCAGGAAAACTAAAGTTCAAGCAGAGCATTCAGAATCAGGTCAACTTGTGGGTGTGGACTTGAACACAGGTGAGCGAATGGTAGCAGTTGATGTAGGCATATGGGATAACTCTTGTGTAAAGAATAACTTTACACAGTCCTGCACTGTGATTGCCATCAACATTCTCCTGGTTGATGAGATCATGAGAGCTGGAATGTCTTCTCGAAAAGGTTGTATTGAAGCTTCCCTTGTGTCATCTGAATCATGAAGACTCTACAGAGTGATCCTAAGAATAGCTCTGGAATTTTTGTCCAAGCTTCAAATGATTTTCAAAAGCATTTTCTTTTCCCATATGAAAAAAAGAGAGAACACTGACACTCAAATTCTGAAGTTCTGAAATTATATTACAGTATTTTAAATTGTACTGCAACATACACATATTAAGTAAGCTGTTTTTACCCAGTGAACAGGATGTTTTGCTTTAGCTTCAATGTTATAAAAGTACCAAGTTAGATAAGTATATGTTATCTACCTTGTTATTAAATGTTTCTTGAAAAACAAAACAACAACAAAAAAACTAAAGTGCACCTTTAATGAGTGGTTCTCTATCCATTTTATCTTAGGTGAAGTTTTTCATTTAAATTTTTTTATGAGACTGTGCCTAAGTGTATTAATTACATTTTATTATTACTCCATGTAGTAAGATATAAGGGTAGAACTTAGTGGAAGAAGATAATGAAAGCACATGGTAGAATCACGTAAATTTCTTGATTGATGAAGTTTTAGAAGTTAGAAATATTTTCTTTGTGAATATTTACTTTTAGTCTAGATCAGAATGACTTGTTTTTTTCTAGTTTATCTTTAGATTGTTATGTACTTGTTAAAGCTTTAAATAATTTTTGAAATTTCAAAGTTGCTTGTGCCTTGAGAAGTACCTTGAGTTCCAAGGATTTAGAGATCTTTTCTATTTAAAATTATTGATTTTCACTTGAAAGATAAAACGTTATATATTTTCTTTTATCTTCTTCACTCTCTGCTAGCACAATATCATTTTTATTTACCTGAACAACTATAGTACTTGCTTCTGTAAGAGAAAACACAGTTTCTTACATAATACCTAACATCATACACATGCAATAAATGTTGGTGAATGAAACTACTTCTAGAAATGTGCTGAAGTATTTAAGAATTCCATTCTTCACTGAGTCTCCCAGAGTAATAGGAAACCCAAATTTCAAAGCAGAAAAGTTAAGTATCTCCTTATTATAAAATGTTCCTAATACCATGTAATAGAATGTCATAAATTGCCCAATGATAGTTTATTAGAATACAAAAATAATTTTTTTTCGAAATTAGCATCAGTGTATGAAAAGACTCTCTGAAAACTAAGAATAAAAGGAAATTCTCAGCTAACTCAATAAAGTCTATATACCCAAAGTCTATAGCAAACATTATATTGGGAAATTTTGAACACAAACCAAATAGGATTGGGAGTTAAAAAAAAAAGAAAAAATTTACTACTCGCGTATGATACAGTCATCTGCATAAAACGCAAAACCCATCTGCAGACTACTAAAACAGAAAATTCAGCAAGATTCTCTTAAGACTAAATTTATAAAAAATTAAGGGCGTCTGAGTGGCTCAGTGGGTTAAGCATCTGCCTTCGGCTCAGGTCATGATCCCAGGGTCCTGGGATCGAGCCCCATATCTAGTCCCCTGCTCAGTAGGGAGTGCTCTGCCCCTCACCCTACTCATGCATGTGCGCTCTCTCTCTCTCTCTCTCAAATAAATAAATAAAATCTTAAAATTATAAAAAATATGTTTTTATACCCAGAGGTCAGCAGCCTTTCTTTAAAAAAAAAAAAAGCTAATATATTCAGCTTGAGGGCCATATGGTACCTGACTCAACTATAACTCCACCACTATAGCTGCTTTCAAACAATGACATTATGTCACCAAATGGGTATGGCTGTGTTCCAGTAAAACTATTTACAAAAAAATGTGGCAAACTAGAATTAACTTGTGAGCCATAGATTCCTGACCCCTGCTATATACCATTAGTAACCCACTTAGGAAATAGCATAACAAAAATTAACTTGATTAGGAATACATAAAACGTTCATGGGAAATAACTAACTTTATTAAAAGACAAAAGGTTATCATGTACTAAATGCCTTACCTAGTGATGCCTATTTCTCTAAATCTATCATGTTACTGTCTCCTATTAAAAATTCTATCCTTTTTTTTTTTTTTTTTGAGAAACTTCACAAACTCATTCTAAAATTAACATTTACCAATAAAGGTCCAGGATTAGCTACGTCACTTTTAACAAAGATGAGGAAGGAAGCACTGGACCTATTAGATAGTGAGGATTCCTACAAAGCTGTAATAATGAAAACAGTATGGTGCTAGCAAAAGAAAGACAAATACACTGGGATAATTTAATGAACTCAAAACAAAACACCACATGTATATATGAGAACTTGATTAAGTGGCACCACTAGGCAGTGAGAAACAGGTTGTTTAAAGCAGATAGGTGCTTAGATTTTATTAGGAGAACTAGCTATTTGTAGAAAAAAAACAGGATCACTACCTTATACACGACACACTCAAATAAAAAATGTAAAATTTTGGGTGCCTGGGTGGCTCATTCTGTTGGGGGTCCACCTCTTAGTTTCAGCTCAGGTCATGATCTTGGAGGATGAGCCCTGAATTGGGCTGCTCACTCAGCAGGGCATCTGCGGAGTCTGCTTGAGGATTCTCTCCCTCTGCCTCTCCCCTCACTCATGTGCACCCACATGCACGCTTTCTCTCTAAAATAAGTAGATAAATCTTAAAAAAAAAAAAAAAAAGACGAAAGAAAAAAATAAAAGAAACATAAAAACTTTAAAGCTCATAAGAAATTTCAGAGAATATATGTATTTTAGGGATCAGAGAACATAATGTGAAAATTAGTGGGTTTGATTACATCAAAATTAAGTATGTCTGTTATAGGAACCATACATGAAATAAACGGTCAAATGTCAGTTTTTTAATATCTAAAACCTACCTAAGAATAATACCTATAATGTAGAAAGAAGTGCTATACGTTAATAGAAACAAAGCAGAAATCTTATAAAAAATAAAGGAAAGAGGGACATGTGAGTGACTCAGTCCGTTAAAAGTCCAACTTTGGTTTTGGCTCAGGTCCTGATCTCAGGGCAGTGAGATTGAGCCCAACGTGGGGCTCTCAGATTCTCTCCTCCTCTCTCTCTGCTCCCCCCTCCCCCAAGAAAAAGGGAAAGAGAGAAAAATGAATGGTGGTATGCTGTAGGATACCAGTGCAGCAGGTAGAAGTAACAGTGGTGAGATGTTTAAAACTGGATAAGGTTAAAATATACAGTTGAGAGAAAAGAAAAAACAAAATGAGATTTTAATTCAGTACTATTTATGTAAATTTAAAAACACACATTACACGAAATATATTTAAGAACATAAAGAAAGCACTTATAGTAGAGGAAAATAGTACAGATTAGAAAAAAAGGTTTAAAGAATTATCACTTCTTTTATTTATATGTTTATAAGTAAAGTAAGGATGCACATTATTTTTTCTGGATGAATGCCAGATTAAAAAAGTGGTGTTCTGTGTATTTATTGAAGTCACCTTATAAGCACTTGTAGCTTAGACAAATTCAACTCCAGCAGAGGGCTTGTAACCTTAGGCCCTCAAGAAAGAAATTTCAAAATATTAATATATAGAACATTCTGTTTTATAAACTCAAAATTGCTATTTTATCTGTCAGGATACAATCTCTGGTCCTCAACATGGTATGAAGATGCTAGTTCTAATAAACATCACTAACCTGGGATTTGTCCAGTGCTCATGTTGCTTACTACATAACCAGTTCCTACACAGAGTATCAAAAGTTGAGGGGAAAATATTACAAGTTGTAATACGGTGATAGAAGGAAGAATCACCTGTTGAGTTTGTTAAAAATGGTTTCCTAGGCCCTATCACCAGAATTTCTGATCTGGTAGCGCTGGGTGGAGTAGAACTCCTGAATAAACTGTTCTAGGAAGTTCACAGGTGATTCTAATGCTTTTGGTCTTAGGATCACATTTTGAGAAATTTTGTAGGTAATGTTTCTTAATATTTACTGTGTTTGCCGCCATAGAATGAACAGAAAATAAAGATAAATCTTTGTGTTGGGCCCAGGAATCTGCATTTTTAGGTGCTGCTTATGAACAAGAAAATATCAGTATAGTAGGAATATGTTTCCTGAAACAGAGGAATGTCCTGGGCCCAGTTTTATCAGAATTGACACCATATATCCTCAGCTAAAACTAAATTTTTTGTGCTGCTTGATTGAGAAGAAATGCTAAATATTAAAAAATATTAAGGGTAAAATAAAATTTTGTTTAAAACATGTAGTCCTATAGTTATAAAAATGCATATATCCTGAAACAACCCAAAATCTATCTTATAGATCTAAGACTACCTAAAAATACTCAAGAGTTTGCTGTCTGTATTTTTCTGCTAGATACCAACATATGATTTGAAATTTACATGTTTATATTCATGTTATATTTTTAAAATACTCAAGTGCTTAGTTTTTTCAGAACTTGCATTTCTAATCTAGTTTTTCTGATTTCTTACAGCCTCTCAAAAACATAGTGTTTTGCAGTAATACCTTAGAAAAGTTTTAACCCAAGGTTTTCTGTTCTGTTAAATTTGACCATTTATTTTCCAAAGATGTTGGCATCAGGTACATAGTATAATTATTCAGTGGGAGATATATGGCTAGTTAAATCTTGTATTTCTAAAAAGTTATTTTAAAGTAGTAAAATTGTAAAAGCATAGAGGTTCCTAAAGAGAGGAGAAACCTAATCAATAGATTATACCCCTTACTTTCCAGAGTTTGTTTAATGTTAACATTTTATTCCTTAACTGTAGCTTCTGAGACACAACTCTATTGAATTTTGACTAAGTTGTACAATTAATTTTTTTCTGTATGGTTTTATTTAGGTATAGTTATTTCAAAGAATGGCTTTGAGATTATTAATATTACAGAAAAAAATCGAAATTTCTCTTGTGAGAGTAGCACAAGAAGTGGATTTAATTCAGACATTTCCATTAATTGTTCAAAAATATTGACAGAAGACATGTGATTAAGTATCTGGTGAATAAAAGTTAAGGGTCATTGATGATTGTGAAAAGGCAGTTTTCATGGGCTAGAAAACATCCAGAGAAGAATCCAAAATCAACCGCATAAGGCATGAGAGGCCAAAAATAATCAAATGGAAAACTAAGCTAGTAGTTCTTACTCATACATTGTCTCTCTGCCATCTGTGTTGTTCCGATTAACAAAATTCCAAATTGGTGACTGAAACACTAAGTATAAACTTAATCTGGTGCCGTATTAGTTTTTTTACAGCACTCTGTCCCTGAGTGCTCTGCTTGGCGAGGGGGAACACTTTATAATTAAATTTCTGCATACTACTTTTTGCTCAAGATAAATAATAGAAACATCTAGGTGACTCTGCAGTATTCTGTTTTTGTTTTTTACAACATCTGCTTCAATACTTTATTTGCTTAAATACATTCAGAAAAATTTAATGTATACTTCTTTAGAATTTTTTAGAGCATGATTAAGCCCAATTTGCATATATAATTAGAAGATTAACTGTATAAATGGATCCCGAAATGGTGCATAGACTTACTTGATTGAAAATTACTAAGATACATACTAGGAAACTCTTCCTAAGTAAAGTATTGGTTTCATTTTAACGAATTGTACTGAGACTTTTTAAGTATTTACAAGCATGATAGTCTCTGCTTATTTGAAACAGTAGATTTGGTTATTGCAGTTTTTTGGTACTAAACAAGCTATATTTATCATAGTTCACAGAAAATGCACTCTCAAAGTTTCTATGAAAGTGTACAGATTTGTTACCAGTTTTAATCTTGTTCAAACATAAAGTCCAGGATTGAGTGATTTGAGTTTATGGGAGTTGAGAGAATGGCTCATAAACCAGCTTTTAATTCCTTGTCATTCATTTATATTCACATATTTTAAACTAATAACATGTGTTCAATTTAAAATGCAATTTTATGAACCATAAATCTAGGGTAATATTCCAAAATCTATAATTTGTTGTATTTTTAAAGACATCTTGAATCTTTATAAATTTTCTTTCATAGTTTATATCACTTTATCTTGTTCTTATTATTTTTCTCCTTAAGAAAAAGATGTAGAATGACTTTCTCTGAGACTCTAAATTAAGTTAATGGAACAGCCAAACAAAACTGCCTAGGATGCAATTAAAGATAGGGAACCAAAGTTTGGAGAGTAGTAACTGCAGATGTGGAGTTATCTTCCTAGAAGTGAGAAATGTAAGCATATGTGAATTATCTAATCAAAAATGTAAAGAATTATATACTGAATTTTAAAGAGTGTCCCTGAGTAATGACATAAAACAAAAAGATCAAGGAGAAAGAATAATCCTGAACATTCAGGAAAACTTGGAACCCATTATGTCGTAGAGGCCAAGGGAAAAGCTTTTAGAAGAAAGATAATGGTCAGCATTGCTAAATGATGCAGAGACTGGTGGGAGAACAGAAGAGATTCCATATATTTGACAAGTGGAAAATTCGTATTGGGAATGAGAAATAGATTATAGGAAAAGAGGAATTGAATAATCAGAAATGGAACAACTGGTATAGATCACTCATCATGAAAGGTACTGAAAGAAGAAAGAGAGGGTACTTGGTTGGAAAGGCAGGATTCCTAGAGAGGAAAAGAAACTGCTTTACATATAAATTTTTTTGTTATTTGATTATATATGTTCTTTCCTAGGTATTTGTCACCCAAAGATAGGTATCATAATAATGTTAAAAGGAAGTTCCTTTGTGCTATTTACCAAATAAACTGCTTTTTTTCTGGTTAGGTTAGCTATCCAAACTCCAAATCCTTTTTGGAAATGCTTGTGCCTGCACATAAACACACTCCGCATGACTCTACTTTGGGGTTTCTCATTTTAATACTCATTAAGATCCTGAGTTTATATATACTCTCCTTTGAAATGCTGAAAATGCACATGGATTAAATAAATCTTTCCTTCGTCTAAACACTGTACCAACTTTCTGTTGTGGGAAGATAATAGATAATCTAGTACCTGTACCATGTCTCTAAGTTTTGCCAAACAGAGCATGGTCACAGTAGAGTTCAATAACTAGTGTTAGAATTGATATTTAAAAGCCATATCCAGATTTAATTGAAGTTAGGAAATTTAGACAGTTTATGTCATGCATAAATGAATATAACTTAAGTTTACTGTTCTTATATAGATGCTTGATATGGCCACGTACTCACAAATAATTATTGGATATTTTCCTTTTTTTCTTCTTTTTGTTCCCTGGTTTGATCCAAAAAGGATTTGAGCAATTTGCAGTAATACACATGAGTCAAGGTTAACTATATGAGTGGATACAGAAATCACTCAAATGTAAAATAAACTTAGTCACAGTAAGGTGAAACCAGAGAAGTTAGCTGGCAGGAGCAAGTAAGGGCTTTTGAAGTTATCAAAATTGATCTGCAAATGTATGGGCTTGTTTTGGGTCCTGATTCAAATCAACCGACTGGGAAGAAAAGATACTTTTGAGACAATTGGGGAAAAAAGTGAACATGGACAGAGTATTCATTTGGGACTGACAGTGGTATCAAAAAAGATCTCTTACCTGTTAGGGATATATACTGTAATTTTTTGTTTATTTCAGGTTTTTATTTAAATTCCAGTTAGTTATCATAAAGTATAATACTAGTTTCAGGAGTAGAATTCAGAGATAAATTGCTTACATATAACACCCAGTGCTCATCACAAGTGCCCTGCTTAATACCCATCACCCATTTAGCCCATCCAGCCACTCATCTTCCCTCCAGCAACAGTTTGTTCTCTGTACTTGTCTGTTTTATGGTTTGCCTTTTTCCCCCCTGTGTACATGTTATGTTTCTTAAATTCCACATATGAGTGAAATCATATGGTATTTGTCTTTCTCTGACTGACTTTATTTCACTTAGCATAATACCCTCTAGCTCCATCCACATCTTTGCAAATGACAAGATTTCATTCTTTTTCTATGGCTGGGTAATATTCCATTATACACACACACACACACACACACACACACACACGTGAAATTATAAATGTCTGGGATTTGCTTTAAAATAGTCCAGCAAAAACATGGGAGGAGGGAGGTCGAGGGGACAAAGATAAAACAAAAGTAGCAGGATGTTAATAATTTTTGAAGCCCAGTGTCTGGTACTGGGTACATGAGGACTTATGTACATTTGGAAATTTCTGTAATAAGTTGAAAATGAAAATGGGTTGCAGTTTTGGTACTGGGATTCATAATGGCTGAAGCAAAGTAACTAATTTTATTTTTTTTAAGTGGAATGTTTTATGTTATAAATACCATTGATAACAGTAAAAATAAGGAACAAAAATAGAATTACGATAAGCAATTTATATATAAATTCTCTTAAACTCTCTTTACTTTATCTTTAAAATTTAACCTAACATACTGCCCGGCATAGAAGAGGCACACAGCAAATGCTTGTTGAACTGAACTAATCTGTAATCTAACAACAGTAAAAGTGTTTAATTTTTAAAGAGATTTAAATTTTCTTTTTCTCTAAGAATTTATGTGTTAGAAATGGGTAGGTTTAAGGTTGGCCTCATTTTTCTTAAGATAATTCTTGTTTTATAATGTTAGATCTTACAACATAGGGTGGTTTTATGTCATTTAAAATACTTATACAGCTCTTTAATTGTTTTGCTGTGTCAGCATTCAGACTTAACATCTCTGTATTTTGGTTGCTCAATACAGTATTAGGTTTTCATGTAAGTTAATTATTCAGTTAATTTATCAAGAATATTCGGGGCGCCTGGGTGGCTCAGTCATAAAGCGTCTCTTCGGCTCAGGGCATGATCCTGGAGTCCTGGGATCAAGCCCCACTTCGGGCTTTTCTGCTGGGAAACCTGCTTCTTCCTCTCCCACTCCCCCTGCTGTGTTCCCTCTCTCGCTGGCTGTCTCTCTCTCTCTGTCAAATAAATAAATAAAATCTTTTAAAAAAAATTATGAAGAATATTCAGTTAGATTTTTCTGTCGAAGTACCAAGTTCAACTTACAGCCTTGAATTGTGTGCTTTTAACTGAAACATTGGAAATAGCGCAATTCAAATATTGCATTTTTCTGGCATGGTTTGATTTTCTGTTTTCATGAAATAATATCAGCTACATTGATATTCTGTCTTATTTAAGAGCTGGATCCCTACCTTATACCTAGCCCAAACTAGCCAAAATCAGTTTAACACCTGATACCTGGCTTAGTATCTAGTCTATCTGGAATATCCTAAGTAATTTTTTTCTCCCCTCTCCTTAAAAAGCCACTAGAGCAGAGTTGCTGAGGAACAGTGTAATTTCCAAATTACATCAAAGAAATAAAGCTAAAGGGCTCCGGTTATAATCCACAGACTGACTAGTCAACCCCTAAATTAACTCCACAAAAGTTAGCTAGATTGGGCTGTGTGTAATCTAGGTCAGAAGTTGGAATCAGAATAGATAAGTGGTCTGTTAACATTCATCCATAATGTCTGTAACAGCATTTAAAAGGTGTTAATATACTTCTGCTTTACCTGTGGACCATATCCATCCTTCTCTTTCGGATCATTATGGTATAAAGGACAGTCTCTCTACCAATGTTACTTATCTCAGTGCTCCCTAAAACTTGCTTTTTCTTTCATTATCTCCTCCCTCCTATATATATATATATAAACTCCTACCATACTGCCACACATATAGTAGACACTCACTTAACAGTAGTTCATTCTTTTTCTTTCTTTTCCAATGTCATCTTCCCCTTAGCCTATAAATATAAATCTGTCCTGTCTTTAAAAACAAAAACAAAAAACCATAAACTTCCTCCAAATACCATTCTTTAGGGTTTTTTTTTCCTTTGACAGCCAACTTTAAAAGGGCCATACTTACTATTCCTTACCACGCAGTCAGGATTTAACAGAGTCCTTATTTGACCTTTTTTTAATCCTAGTTCTTTTGATCTTTCTTTAATACTTCTTGTTAACATCTCCTAAAGAGCTTCTCTTAATTCGAATCCATGATTCAAGAACTGTTTGCACTTCTCTGACCGATTCTCTGGCTGGCTGGTGCTCCTCCTCTCTAGCAGTGCCATGTTTGCTTGTGCGGGTTGTGTGCTGCACAGCTCTTGGGCATCTTCCACGTTGTAATCTATGTGAAAGGCCCTCCTTGATACTATGCAGCGTACAGCTTCACGGACTGTATGCAACAGCTTTGCTCACAACTTAAATGCATTGGTATTTCACAAATTTCCATTTTATGACCTCTCCTTTCATACCATAAGAGGTTCACAGTGGATGGACTGTATGCTAATTCTGTTCCTCAGTCAAACTGACAGAAATAAGCCATTCTGTTTTTCTAGCCAAAAACTCTCTTCTGAATTCCAGATTTTTTCTAAATGTCATGTAGGATTTTCCATGTAAGATTCAGCTAAAATCTTTTTTACCTTACCTTCTCCCATTCCTTCAACCTAATATATATATCCATATCCTGTATACCCTATTTTAGGTACCAACTCAGAGCCATCTTGAGTTCCTCCTTCAGCCTCATTCTTTTTTCATCTAGTTGATTAGCAGTCTTGCAGATGCTACTTCCTAAACCTGAAGTTTTCAGATGTCTTGATCTTCGTACCCCTTTACGTTCTTAAAAATCATTTTTTTAAAGATTTATTTATTTGTGACAGAACCCAAAGAACTTCTTTTATGTGGACTAGAAATCAAAAATAAAATTTTAAATATTTGTTTATAAATGATACTAAAACCATTATATTTTTACATAAATAATATTTTTATGAAAAATAACCTTCAAAACAAAAAAATGTACTGAGAAGAGTAGAATTGTTTTACATTTTTGGAATTTCTTTAATACCTGATTAAACAGAAGACAGCTAAATTCTCATGTGCTTCTGCATTCAGTTTATTGCGATATATTGTTTGGATTGAAGTGCATAAAGAAAACTCAGTTTCTCACAGATACATAGTTAAAACAGAGAAAGATATTTTCAGATAATTGATAACCACATCAGAACTTGACCAGGGGTGGGTTAATGATGAAAATTGAATTGCATTGTGGAATCTGAAACCACGTCAATGAACTTTTAATATATTATGTTAAAAATCTATCATGTGTAACTTGATACAGTTGGAAAATACTGATTCACTGAGTTATGCAGATATTCCAAATATTGGCATATTTCAGCATACAGTATTTTTTAATCACATTTGTTAAAACATCACCAATCTTACAAGGAAAGTCTTTAAGTAGTGGGAAGCTATCAAGCCTCACAGTGGCAAAGTCAAGTTTTCCAGAACTGTTTTTTTGTTTGATCACTTGAATGTTATCATTGGCAATGAATACTTTCAGTTTTTTTCCTTGAAGTTACAGGCTCCCTTTATTCATTTTTGAGAAGATGTCTGCCACATAGCCTTTTATGTGGAAGAGTGGTACAGTGAAAAGAGGGGCTAGTTCTGCTTGAAATTTGAATAATTACACAAGTCTTCTTCCTCATGACAGTCATCCATATAGAATGGATGTGCTTTATGCAAACTTCCCAGTTTGTCACATAATATTAAAAAGAAGTGTATTTAAGGGTCAAGATTTAATAAAATCAGTATTTTTTATCTTTTCAACATGGATATTCTTAAGTGAAACTGTTTTCCACTGCAAGGAGGCAGTAAAGAATACAAGGACTCTAGTATATAATTTGGTGCTACTGCTTTAACTCATGCTAGAGTATCAGCAGTTTTGCCCACCATCGTTTTTGCACTATCATTGCAAATATCCACCCAGTGAAAAGGTCAAATAACACTTAAATAACACCTTGATGTTATTATGAAAATGCTTTTGACCTCATAGATGGGCACACTGAAAGAATCGTGGGACTTCTAAGGGTCCACTGACTTTTCTTTGAGAACCACTTCCTAAACATCCAAGACATATGCCCTTGCCCTCCCTGTGGTCTTTGCCCCAGCCTTTATTAATTTCGTTAATCTGGTCTCCTAAATGATCTCTCAGTCTCCTTTCTCTTTCTCAAGAATTACCTTTCTACAATACAAATTTGTGTAGATACCCTTTTAAACTCTTTCAACATGCCCAGCACAATGGAATAAGATATAATAAATTCCCTTATAGAACATAAAAGTCCTTTATTATTGTGCCTAGCTTATTAACTTCTGTTCCTGTCATTACATACTTCCTACTCTTTAAGCTGAACTGAATTGATAATTCCCTAAACACATCATTGTTTTTACAGTCCCATACCTTTGCATGTGTCTTTCCAGTTTCCACCTATCCCTCCAACTCTGCGCATCATTTTAAATCACCTCATGTTACCACCGACAAAATTTTATATTTTGTTATAGTTTTAAAATTTCTACAGGACTTACACTGTTTTGTAGTTATTTTGCTTATGTATTTTTTCTTCCATTAGATTGTGAGCTGTTTGAGGTCAGGAACTATGTCTGTCTTTGTATTCCTAGTACTTACCAAGGGCAAGGCATATAGCAGTCATTTAATAAATGTTCGAGTATTTCAGTGAATTTCATGGAAACTTCTAATACTATCCTTGGATAGAATTGCTAATGGATAGTAAAAAGGCCACAAATGGGGAGGAAAAGGAAATATATATATATATGTGCCTCAGCCACTTTATTGGATAAAGTAATGAATCTTTATTTCCATAAATTTGAGTATAATTAAAATTCAGGAGAACATTTCAGTTTATTTCTGTTTCTGAAAAGTGAAGTGAATTAAATTGTAGCTAAATGGATCACATTTTGAAAAATTAATCTCCTTAATTCATTATAACTTCATCTCTAATAAATTTGGGGGTTTTTTCCTTTGATAATTTAGCATTCTTGACATGAAGGCAAAAATGCCAGGACACTTCTGTATTTCTATTAATATTTAAAAACTAGTACCTTAAAATATTAAGATAACCTTTTAAATGTCCTCTACATTGTTTTATATTAAAACTTGGTTGATTTTGTCTTACGTTTGAACTTAGCACAGTAAAATAAGATCTTCTGTCAGAAAGGCATCTAAATAGAGGTCTTTCTTAGTGTAATCTGCCTATATACAACCTGTATCAACAACAAGAAACTCCTTTAATAAAAATAAAAATTTTTTACCAAGATTTCATAATGTATAAAACTTTCAAAAGTTAAATAAAAATTTTTATGTGTAAGAAATGTTATTGCCCACCATGTATTCTGCGTAATGTATCAGTATGTAGATTAGGTGAAATCCAAATCACCAGAAATTTGTATACTTCAAGCAGATTTTGTAGATAATACTTTCATGCCCATTGACCATTTCAGTGTTTATTAGTACCTGATTAAAGGAAATAAAATAAATTTTTAAAACTAATCACTTTGGGCCTAAGTTAGAGTTTATGATGAACCAGATACTAGACTGACAGCTTTTTATAGCCCGTGGGCTAGATGTTGCCTAGTAAATTAAAATTGTTTACAAAATTACAAGGGAAATTAAATCTTTAAGAGACCTGTTAAGTATTTTAAAATAATCATTCTTTTGTAATGAGTTTGTTGATTATAAATCATACCCTTAAAGCATATTGGTTGATTAAAAGCCATTAGTAATTGAAATCTCTCCAGAAAAGATTCTGAATTAGTGAGGTGTGTAATATATATAGTCAGATGTACGTCTTTTCAGTTTTTGCAGCGATAACTTTGACCAAAAATTACTTCTCGGGACTATGTTCTGAATTCTTTTATGCCATGTGTCCATGTTGCCTTACATTTTAAAGAATTGGTAAATCCTCGGATCTCTGTGTCAGTGTTGGGTGTTAAGTAGAATGCAATGGTACCTACTGAGATACAAATTGGATTTCCTTTACGTGCTTCCTTAAAAAAATTGATATTTTAATTCCACCGATTTAAGGAAATTATTGTTTGTAAAATATTGAAAATGGTTACCTGAACTCAGAAATGGGTATATTGAGTCAGTAGATTTATAGGAATAATAAATATCAAGTTGTATATTAAATTTGATAAATTTCTTTTGAAAATAGTTCCCTTTTGTACCATTATTTTTATATGAAAAAAATATAGGAAATAGAAAAACAAAGGATATATAGTGATTTTGCTCATGAATCTGTTTTCCAGCATTCTTTACTACATACATTGTCATCTGTTCTTTTCTTTATTTCATAATTAATTTCAAAATTCAGCATTTTTTTATCTAATTTAACATTTTCATATTTTTAAAGGTCCCCAGGTGCATCCAATTTTTCAGCTTTACCAAAGATCTCTCCTTCATCTCTGTCAAATAATTATAACAACATCAACAACAGAAAGTAAGCACTGAATCTTAAAAACTCTTTGTTTAATTGATCGCCCTATTGTGGTTGCAAAAAATCTCTTGTATCTAAAACTTAGGATAAAAGTCTTAATGCATTAAAATTGAATTTTTTTAAAATTACGGATCAGTTCTTCTAGGAGTAATTTTAAGAAAGCACAGTTATAAACTTCTTGATTTAATACATATCCTACAATAATCCACTAAAAGAGAAATAAAGTCAGAATTTTACTTTTTAAACACTATTGAAAATATATAGAGAAGTCTGTTAGAACTCAATTTTTTAGGAAGGGTATGAATTTCAGATGTCATTTGAGAACGAGATATATAATCACTTACAATATGTAGTTTTTTTCTTAAAGTATATATCAGTGATTCTCACCTGGAAAGCACACAAAATTTTATGTTTATCAAAAAGGCAATCACTTTTTCTTTAAAAAGTTTGGAGAAACAATTCCCTTCCCCCATCATGAATAATATTCAGAATCTTGGAATTTATAAAAGTTATATGAAAGTGTATGCTATATTGCCATAAGAAAAAAGTTGTTAAAAATCACTTGAGCTTCACTGTAATGTCTGACGTGGGTATATTACCTTGAAAATTGTCATGGTTTTTATTTTTTAGAAAAGAATAAAAAGAAAGCTTTTATTATTTGTGTATAGTCCAGTCAGATTAGGGGAAGAACTTTAATCTAGAGACGATTACCCATTTATTATTTCTTGAATATATATATTACATTGTGGTTTATTTTTTAGGTTAACTGTATGTAGTTAAATATTTGTACTACTTGTCCAGTTCATAAATGGCATCTGATTTCCTAGAATAAATTTGAAAAGAATAAGGCTGTTTGTGAAAAAAATTTTTAAATAGCATCATTAATTGAATTTGTTGGTTTAATTCATTTTCCCTTAAAATTCATATCTGGGGTAGGGAGAGGGCTTGACAAAATGATTTTAATGTACATCTAGTTTATAAATATGTAAGAATAGCTGAAATAATTTGGAAAGGAAAATCAGAAAGGATTAATCCTACTAAATACCACAACCTGTTGTAAAGATAATAAGAATTCAAACAGCGTAGTAGTGACCCAGGAATACATCTACAGGTCAGTGAAATAGAATAGACAGTCAGAAAGAGTCCTTTAAACATAAAAGAATTTAATGTGATCAGAAAGCATTGTAGACTAATGGAGAATGAGCAGATTATCCAGGAAATTTTGTTGGGAAAATTGGATCACTATTGAGAATTTCTCTTTAAAACTTTATATTAAATTGACTTTTTAATTATTAGGCCTATAAAAATTGAAAAGCAAATAAATGGAAGAAAATACTTGCTACAAATGACAAAGGATAAATATTCCTAATATATCAAAGTCAAAAAGATCAGTGAGAAATTTTCTAAATCAAGTAGAAAAATGGGCAAATGATGTGGCTGGCAATAAAAGCAAACTAATTAAAATACATAAACATTTTAAATACCCAAATTCACAACTAATTAGAGATGTGTAAATTAAAACCATAAAAAACTCCATCCACTTCTCTCCACCTCAGTCTCACTGGGAAGAATTAAGAAATGATACTTACTCTTGCAAGGATTTTGTTTGAGTGGTTGGAGTATTAGTCCAACTTTTCTAGAAAAGAATTTACCATGTATGTCAAGAAGATTTAAAACATTAAGTCCCTTATTTTAGTAATTTATCATTATAGTGTAATAGTGAAATATCGAAGATGCTATGGATATCCAAAATTGAAATGTAGTATGTTCTTTACCTCTTAAAAATGTATGTCGACAGGCAAAAATGTGAAAGGAAATATCCCTATAATCTGGTTTGTATTTTATATGGTATCTTTTAGTTAAATTCATCAAAAATAATTTTTTCATGGGAGATAAAATACTTCTTGTGTTTCTACCAATTGCAGATGCTCCCACATTTACTATAAAAGAATTCAGTTCCAGGTATAACATGTATTTATAGTTATTCTTGGAGAAATTTTTAACATTGTGTGTAGACTGCATTGAACATAGACTGTATTTTGACCTTTTGACTGGAGTTGTCGTATTAGTATATGTGGTCTGGTGTGTTTCTGTTTTTGTCTTCTTTCCCTCCCGTGGTAAAAATATGATAGTATAATTGGATCTTAAAACCTCTGACTGCAGAAGTTACTGAGAGAGGAATTGGAGTATTTTCTTAAGTTTGAAATATGTTTAACGATTCTACTTCTATGGCTAGATTATATTTTTACCTATTTATATTTGTTTATTTTAGGCACTAAAATAGTCCTTTCATAATAGGAAATTTTTATAGCAAATAGCTACTGAAGTACCACCATGCTTAAAAGTAAAGCTTTAAACGTAAAGCTTACCTTTCTTAGTAAGGAACAAAATTCAAACATTTGTAAAATGGAAAGTTTTTTTAAATTTGAATTTGAATTAACATTTTAATTATTTTGCATTTGAATTAATCTGAATTTGAATTAATATTTGGATTAATATTATAATAATAATTATCTAAATTATTTCACATAAAATTTATTTCTTTCCATTCAACTTGTAGAAATAAGTTGAAACTTAAGACTTCGTATGGAAGTAGCATAGTTACTTTTAAGTATGTAAAATGGGTAATTACCTTTTTTAAAAGTACATTTTTGAAACGTCATGTGTGTGGAGGTATTCTACAAGTACCAAAGTATATACGAAAATCAGTAGTTATGACTTACAAGTTTATGAAATTATCTACAAATTCAAGACTTGAATTAAACTGATACATTACTAAGGTAAAAAGTTTTCATTTCCAGAAATAAAGGTATTAGTCATAAAGATAATAACAAAGTATACTTGGAATTATTTCATATAAATTTAATAAAGCTTTTACTGAAGACAAATATGAAGAATCAGTTGTTTACCCTGATATTATCCTAATTTTACTTGCTAGTCTGTACAGTATTTGTTTTTGCCTCAATTATAATTTAAGTTCATTTTTAATATGCACCAATTTCTTTTTTTGTTCCCTGCATTTTTCTGTCTTGCTACATTTGCTTTGATATAACACTGCCTTTAAAAACTCTTTTTAATGTATGTATTGTCACAACTTTTGGCATTACACATCAGAGCAGATTTTTATTTTTATGTTAATTCATTTAAGGCTCTTTTATTTGAAATGGAAATGACTCCCTGTAAAAGATTAAAATATGAAAAAGAACTTGATTTTGGAAACTGCCAGAGCTAGCCAGCCATATGGCTCTTTGCAAGTTACTTGCTGAAAGCATCATTCATTAACTGCAAAATGAGCATAATTAGAGTTACAAGGATTAATTATAGATTTATAATACTTTTACAATGTCAAATATAAGTGCTAATTGAAAAGTCAATCTCAAATTTGTATAGAAGAAAAGGGCTCAATTTTACCAAAAAATACGTTACTTTTTTCAGTGTATCTTCATTTAGGGTGATAGATTTATAATACAGAATTAATGTAGTATAAGACTAAAATTCCCATTAAGATTACAGGCATACTTATTTATTTTTGCAAATAGGCACAGCCATAGAGGATAAGGACTAGCTTACCACCTTTAGGAAGAAAACAGTCAGAGGCCTAGGTTTCTATGTACTTTGTTGAAGCATTTTAAGAACTCCTGCTTTTAGTATTTTGCTTTAATACTTGATTTAGGAAGCACATAACGTGTGTTATAAGTGGCCAATCAATATAGTATTAAAATATTTTAAATTTATCAGTTTTTGTTATCATTGAGCATCTAGACTGTCTCAATCTTTGGGCAAGGCTTATATTTACTCTGTCACTTAAACTGAAATGTAGATATCCTTTAAGATTCAAATTTTAAAAGACAAAACAAAAAAAAACTGTTTTGAAAGTAAGTTTTTATTCATTTCTCAGTAAATAAAAATCCCTGTCCCAGCAAATTCCATCCTTGTTGCCGTTAAGAAGAGGAGAGCTTCCAGCATCCATTTGTGTTACTTGTGGCAGAGACAGATATCTGAATATATACTTAAGGAATGAGCATGTAAATGTGCTTTTTTCACTTGCGTGCGCGCGCGCGCGCGTGTGTGTGTGTGTGTGTGTGTGTGTGTCTGGCTGTCTAGGCATGAGCATGCATTTGAGCATACTTCCCTGTGTACTTGGCTCAAATTTTATTATAATTTTATATCTGGAATATGTTTGTTAATGTGGAGAATGTGTAGAAAATGCAGGCCTTATTTTTGTATGTAGAAACCTTGATTTTTAGTCCTCCTTATAGAAATAAAAGAAAAACAGAATTTAGCTTTTTGTTACATGTTCTCAAAGTTAGATTCAAGAATCCAGTAATCAATCACTGAGTGAACATATCTTGAATTGCTAATAGGTGTCTTGCATTTTAGTAGTTACTGGGAATATCAAATATGAATCATAAAGTTAGTGATCTGCCAGAACAAAAGATGCTTGAGTCTAGCTTGAGTATTTTTTGTGTGATATATATATATATATATATATATATATTTATCTTTTTTTTTTCCCCTTTTAAGTATCAGGATGTTTTGCTTTTTTGAGTCTGGGAACTGATCTTTTTGTTTGTGTTGGGGGTATGTTCTTAAAAATGTAAAAATATTATTAGGTTAGCATTGCTTGTGTAGTTTTGGGTTGAGGTAGTTTTGTTTTACCTGTGTAGCTTGTTGAGGTGTGTGAGTGTGTGTTTACTAAAGGCTTTGTTATAATTGGCAGTAGTACAGTACTCTTAAACTGTTATAATAATAAAGTGAAAGTATAGAAGCTACAATAGAAAGTATTTGAAATTATAAGTAAAAAATATTTTTTAAAAAGAATACCAGGAATAAGTTGTAGCCAATCGAGATTATCATGGTTACTGATTTGTCATGTTTATTTGTAACACTCTTTTATTTGAATCATGATTTGCTTTTAGCATGACCTTGATTCTCATTCAGGTTTGTTCTCACAAATAAAAAAAAATGATGATTGAAAGTATGGTTTTGCATTATATCTAAAGTGTCCATTGTAAATATTTTATAAGATAACCTATTAAAAATTAAGGGAGAATCCATCCTTTTCCACAAAATTATTGTCTTTATTACATATAGAAAGAAAGAAGGACGATTTAACTTATTGACTTTTCTCCTTTCTAAAATTATTCTGATTCTCTGTTTGAAAATTATATAGCTTTTTTTAATACTAATATTTATTATGCTGTAGTCCAAATTATCCTAAGGTTATATTCATCTAGGTAAATAAACTACATTATTCTAACAAACTGGAAAAAGAAAAGGCAAATACTGGAATGTACTTGCTTCGAATCATTTCATTTTTGCAGCCCTGATCACCCCAGGCTTTTTTTCCGCATTTGAATACTAGATTTTGCTGGCCTAGCATAGAAACTATAAATAGAATCTTCAATGCATCAGACCAGTGATGTCACAGAGGTCTTGGAAATCTCTGCTCTCACCTGTAACTAAAGTACAACTCCTCCCGTTTCTACTGTTCTCATTCTATTACAGTAGCAGGATGTAAAAGGGACATAAATGAGATGATTTATTGCTGCGGGTGGTGTTTAAAATCTGAATGTTTTAAATTTGATGGAGCAATGAAGAATGGAGCAAGCTGTGGAGCTGCTCCAGCTAATCAAGGGTAGAAAGATATAATAGTGGTTTATATTGGTTGGTGTGGCATATGTATGCAGTGATTTTGTTGATTGGATGAGTATCTTAATTAAAGGGGGTTATTTAGATTTAGGTTCATGTCTTTAAAAGTACAAGTTAATTTTTTTAATAAAAAAATTTAATGACTGACTACCTATCTCAAATAGGTTTGAAGTACTCTGTTCAAATAACTATATTGTAATAATCGGCTGCATTATAAAAAATATTCTTTGTTTTCTTCCAGTGTGAAAAACTCAAATTATTGTCTCCCATCATATACTGCTTATAAGAACTATGATTATTCAGAACCTGGAAGAAACAATGAACAGCCAGGCCTCTGTGGCCTAAGTAACTTGGGAAATACGTGTTTCATGAACTCAGCTATTCAGGTAGGTCTTTCCAAAGTGAAACTCACATGTTTCATGGAAATCAACAATAGAAGAAGAGTAGAGTTTTACATATCAGAACATGAGTATTTTATGTTTTGAGAGTTTCTGTTTTCATGGAAGATTTAAACATGCATGTTTGAGTTATTCATTCTAGTGCTAGTGGAATATCATTATCATGTTCCTCAATTAGGTGGCATATGATTGATTACTACATGGTAGAAGATTAACTATCACTTTATGCAAAAATATAATTTCAAACAGAAAACCTAGGCTTTCTGAAAAGAAAAACCAAGATGACTCCTTTATATTTTCAGTAGAAGCGTCATGCTTTTTTTGGACATTGGTGGAAATGTTAGAGAATGAATCTTTTATGATCACCAGTTCTCGAACTCTAAGTTTATTTTTTATTTTTTTATTTTTATTTAAATTTATTTTTAAATCTCTTTTTTTAACCTTAATGTGAAATTAAGATTTTTTTAATGAGAAAATTTTATGAACCTCCTTTTGCATACATATTTTAACAAATCACTTTCCCTTAAAGATCTTTTTAATTTGGCAATACAATTGATCACTGCCACTTTTTTCCCTCTGTCTCTCCATGGAGCTTCCCTTTTCTTCCTGCGTTGTTTATATCCTCTTACAGCTTATTGAATATTTATGTCTTTGATCGACTTTGAAGTAATGAGATCTATATATTTTTTTAATATCACTGTCACTAACTATAAAATTAGAGATGGTTTTTCACTTCCCTATTACAAATAAAATTCTGCATTTCAAAAAGCCCAAAATAATGGTATACTATTTTTGATATTTCAGTTTTAACCTTTTGGGGGGGTCCTTTTTTGTTTTGGGGTGTTTCTCTTTTTTTTTTTTTTTGCAAATTCTAAAATTTTATTTTTAATTCTGTAATTTTCTGTTCTCAATTCATATTTTAATACTGAAACTTCTATGCCCAGGAGGCATCCTCCAAAGATAATAGATTAAATACAGAGTATGGATTAATTAAGGACATTATTACAACTCTTTTTCACTATCTGAGAATAGTATAGGACTCTTAACCATCCAAAATTTTAAATAATTCCTTTGTACATTGGCATTAATACATTTGTCTCCTAAATTAACCATTGTCTTTACAGTATTCTTGGAAAATTAGAATTTAATTGTCATAATTGTCTAGATCAGGAATTGGCGATCTTTTAGAAATGCATAGGGGATATAATTAAGTTACTTAATTTCTGATTTCTTGGTTTAGAGTTGATCCACTCAGAAAATAGCCTTTCTGCTCAAGTAGATACTGTGTAGGGTTAATAAAATCTTCCTTTAAACCTCTGATGATTAATATTGTTTATGCTTTAATGTGAATTACTTTATTCAAAATTATTTTTCTAGGATCCTAGTGTTAAATAAACAATTTTTTAAAAATTTTATCTTTGGGGCGCCTGGGTGGCACAGCGGTTAAGCGTCTGCCTTCGGCTCAGGGCGTGATCCCGGCGTTCTGGGATCGAGCCCCACATCAGGCTCCTCCACTATGAGCCTGCTTCTTCCTCTCCCACTCCCCCTGCTTGTGTTCCCTCTCTCACTGGCTGTCTCTATCTCTGTCGAATAAATAAAAATAAAATCTTTAAAAAAAAAATAATAAAAATAAATAAATAAATAAAAATTTTATCTTTATTTTTCTGGGAGAGGAGAAAAGGAACTCATCTGAGAAGAGCAAGCCAAAACATATTATTCTGACAGCTATTTAGATAACAAAGTAAAGTGTGTGGGTACTGAGCTTTCAGAGATAGGAACGGGCCAGACAAATTGTAATTTTATTTGGATATCTGTAGGATAGTTTATATTCTACCTGACCACTGAAATTCATCTTTAGTACCAACTGTGGAAAATGTTTTATATAAATGGTGGTTACATCAGTATCAAAAACTCTTCTTGTATCACCAAGTCATATTAATTTTTAGATAACTCCTATCCTTGCACCGCCAAAATTATTTTGGTTCTAGACACTTGATGAAGCTTGAGAGGTGGTTTTGTTGTTGTTGTTGTTGTTGTTGTTGCTTTTAATCTAAAACCAATCTTGGTGCTTTCTTATAAGGATTAAGAAAATACTTTTAACAGCATAGGCATTAAAAATTTGAGACAGTCAGAAGAGAACAAGAGTTAATGTTCATGCTAATCATTCGGAAGTGGCTCTGGCTTTCATTCAAACTGAATTCCTTCTAAGGGATTATTATGTTCTAGTTTCCTACTCCTTTGATACAGTCTTATTTAGTGTTTTGTTTCCAGATGGTTAACTATAATTTCTTAAAAATGAGTATTAAAATTAAATCTAATCACTTATGTTGAGCTAGATTTGGCATTTGTTGAACTTTCTTGTTTGTGTTTAAGGTATCAGAAACTTCATTCTATTAGTTATTGCCTCACTTCAGAACAGTTTTATTACAATAAATTTGTAAATCTAATGCTGACCTTCTCTTAATATATATTGCCTTCACATGTTCCATTTCATTTGAAATTAGAGCCATGAGGGTGAGGTTTGTTAGCCATAAAGTAAGAAAAATTTTAGATGAAAACATCAGGGGTTTTTTAATTTTAAGCAGTGGATATTATCTCATGTCTATGTCTTGGCTGTAAACTATACTTTTGCTAAAATAAAAATCTCCAATCACTTTGGGCAAGAGAAAAAAAAATGAGTTTTTATTTTTGCTACTTTTGACTTTTAATTCAAATCCACGATTAGAAAAGCTAATACTTCAGTTTTATTTTCTTAAAGCTTCTATGATTTTTGATTGATTTAGATGTTCACTCTGAAGCTGAAAACTCACCATTAAAGGGAATACAAAATGATGTCTGTAGCCTTTTTCCCTGTTTCATGAACATGCATGTAAGTTGTTAGGTCCACAGATGAAAGGTGTTAAAGATAACTAATAGAGTAGATTTTTTAAAATAACTTTTTTAGATAGTTTCCTCAATTATCCTTTTTTTTCAAGTTTCCTTGTAACTTCTGTAAGATTGAAGACAATTCATGAACTTCAGAAAATATTTCTACTGATAATTTGAATTTCAGTGTAATTTCTTGTATTCAATAATCCTAACAAAAAATACAGAGACATTTTGGTACCTTAGGCAGTATGATTATTTATATATCTAAAAAAAAATATGTGTAGAAAGCATACCTACTTCTTGTACGTGAGAATCGATTATGCTTATTAACCCATCAGTAGCCTTGAGGTAATGAAATCTTTTGATTGCTTATGGTTAAAAACTAAGTGGCACCAATTGGAGTGTGATTTTAATATTAGTGTTATTTAATTTAACTGTATTTGTATTTAAGATTTTCTCTGATGTAATGGTATGAATATTAAATTTTTTTATGAGAACCGTATAGTTTTAATTTGTTAAGTTAATATTTATTGAATTTGAAACATATGAGCTACTTTTGGACATAGATCCTGACCTCATGAAGATTATAGTCTAGATACTGTGATTTTCACACTTTTTGCCTTTTAGTATGAGAATCTTTTTTTTTAATTATTACTATGAAAAGTTTAATTTTATCCTCAATATTTAAACAGATGTAGTGAAGTTGCTTTGGTTGGGTAAAGGGTGTAGAGTCCCATCTGATTTCTCTTATTTTCCTTAATGGCCCCAGAAGCATTCTCATGGGATCCCAGGACTCTAAGGAACAGTCTAAAAACTATAATATCAGAAGAAAAATGAACGCATTAAAAATTAATAATACAGATTAGGAGCACAGGTTATGGGGTTGTACTGCCTGAATTGAAAACATGTCTCTCTTATTTATCTGTGTTACCCTATATATTTCCACAATTCATTTTTCTCATCAGGTGAGGAAAATAATAGGAGCGGTATCTTAGGAATTTCATGGGGATTAAATGAGTTGAAGAATATAAATCTCTTAGAATAGTGACTAGCACATCATAACTGAATAGAGGTTAGGTTGATGTTTTGTCTTGTTTTGTTTTGATTCAATTCAAGGAATTAAGCAGAATAACCGGAAAAAGTCTACTTTTGGGTACCCCCCCGTATTTGTTCTCCTTTCCTACAAGTCTCATTTCACTTGGCTTGAACCTAGTGAATGAAGAAAGAATTAATTGTATTTTTAATTATTATTCACTTAGTATTATTGCAATAATGGTATTTATCATCACCATTTTTGAACTGTGGTAGTTTAAGACTCCCTAGGCAAACTAGTAGGCAAGGAATATAATAATGTAGAACTGTTGGTACATATTCAGTGTTCAAAGAATCAAAATTCATGATTTCAGGTTATCCTTGGCCTCAGCCTCATGAGTAGTTATGATTGCAGGCATACACCACCATGTCCCAGTGGTACAAATAAGTTAACAAAAGAGTTTTCTAATGCCCTAAATCTTTGAGAGAATGTCTAATTTTAAAATTTTGCATTATTGGAGGTATTTTTAATTAGCAGCAGTTGAGTAGATTCAGGAGCACTCCAACCCTTGTCTTTTTCATTGTCAAGGCCTAGGAGGCTCATGATTGGCTTCCTGGAAGAAGCAACTCTGCAGATGGATTTGAAGCAGGGGAGTGATATGGTCTTTTCCACTGGAAAGCAGCATGGCGTAAGATGGTTGTTTTCAAACTCTTTACTTGGAAGTAATAGGGCTTCTTACTCTAGGAAGTCATTGAAAAAAAATTACAGTAGTCAAGAATCTGTTCATTATTCCTGTCATACAGTGTAAAATCAGTTGGGATTCCAAGCATTTTAAAGTCAACTTTTTTTAATGGTCTGTTGGATTAAGGAAAAGTCTATTCAGTAAATTCAGAAGACTGTTAAATAGAAAGCTTAAAGCTTTTTTTAAAAACTTGAGAATGAGTAATACTACACAGAAATAACATTTTTTAAGAAACTGGATTCTTATTTTATTGTAAAACAGTGGAAAAGTCATTACTGAAGCTATTATTTCTGTGTTGTAGTACTTTATAGCTTTGCATATGATTAGATATAATGCTGTTCTGCTGTCACCCTGAGACATTCTTTCTGCATTTATTGGAACACCAATTCTTAGAAGTCCAGATTAACATGAAGCTTTCTAATTTTATTCAAATTAACCAAATTTATAGTTAATAAATGAAAATAGTTTTCATCAAAAAAATAATCGTTTAACCTGAGACATAAGAATTTTGAAAAATAGTTTAGGATCTTGAAGAAAATGACTACGTCTGATAAACTGAGAATATAGCTAAAAATTCAAGTACTCCTTCCTATGGCAGACTTTTTAAAAATTATAAATGACATACAGTAGTATATTAGTTTTGTGTATACCACATAGTGATTTGATATTTTTATACATTACAAAACGATAACCATGATAGATGTAGTCACCATCTGTCACTGTGTGGTTATTACAAAATTATTAACCATATTCCCTATACTGTATTCGACACTAATCCAGGAAATTAAGCTCACTTATTTGAGTTCCTATATTATGTGCCAAAAATTACATGGCACTGTCATCAAAAATGTGTTTAATCATCTATCAAATGACAACTCAGTTGGGTCTTCTTTCCATTTTGATAAAAGTAAAGAAGTGGAAACGACCTTACTTGTATTAGAACCGTTCACTTTCTCAACACAGATACCAATATTTTTACTTTTCCCTTTGTTTGAACTAGGGTAAGAAAGAAGTATTCCTTCTTTTAGAAAGAGAAAGGGTGCTGGGAAAGGAGAACCTGAATTCCCGGGCATATTATTTTGGGGAAGAGTATATATAGCATAGTTCTCTAAGAATATAGTTTTCATAACTGGGGGAGAAATGGTATCTCTAAAAGCATGACTTGCACCTGTGTAACTTAGCTAATTGTGATTTCTTGTCATGAAAACATGCCTTTCTTAACATCAGATAGTGAAGGGAATAATCTTATTCGTTCTTCACATTTTCTGAATTAATATCCAAATATCTCTAGGATTAATGCCTCTATTTCTGAATTAGTATAGACTTAAATGTTTTATCTGCCCCTAAGTTTGTAATAGGGAATGACATGAGTATAGATTAGAGGAAAAATACAGGGATTATTTCAAGGAGTTGTAAATAATTACACCTGATTCTAATACAGAATTGTTTTTACATTACTCTTGCAGATCAACACAATTTTACATATACTCACTAGATAGGATTACTTATGGTGATTACACCTTAAGACAGCAGTTAACATAATCAGACTGAAGTATCTTGTATCAATTTTTTTCAAGATTTTTTAAATTTTATTTTTAAGTAATCTCTACACCCAACATGGATCTCGAACTCACAGCCCCGAAATCAAGAGTCACATGCTTCACCAGCTGAGCCCCTTTTGTATTGATTTTAATAATTGTTGAAAGGATATTTATTTGTAATTAAAGGAAATGTAATGTCAGTCTGTAATTTATAATAACTACAAAATTTGCTCTCCTCCAAAAAAAATAAAGAAAACGTGGTTCCAAATTTACTTCTGTCACCCAGAAATCAAAGTTTATTTTCTTGATGTCAAAATGCTTTCTAAGATCTAAGATTTATTAAATACACACTAATATCATTCAATACTTTATAATTAGAAGATTCTAAAATGTTTCAGGCTAATCTAAATTATAAATTGCCATTACTGAATAGTGTCACTAGGAAATTTAGGATATTGGACTGATAAAGCATTAAAAAAAGGAAAAGGCATGCTGAATCCTTCTGAAGGGTTTGTTTTGTTGTCAATTTGGCTATTTTTTTAAATGTATACATTTAAATTCTGGTCAACTGAGACTGTGCCGTATTTATTACTAAAAAGTCCCTAACCTATTGGACCTTTTTTCTTTTAATGTCATTTATCTTGAAATCACTTTTCTATTTTAGTTCGTGAGTAGAAATAGTTTGTGATTATGCTTATTGCTCATGAACAACTTCATTAATGTTGTCACTTTGCAAATAATTGCTTAGTTCAGTATTCTTTTAATACTATATTTATGGAAACCAGTTGCTAAGTATTATCAACCAATCCTTACAGTGATTTGTAAACTATGCTATACTGGGTAGGGAGAGGGTCAGTGAGTTGATACTGAAAACCATTGCTAAATTAATAATAATATTTAAAATAAATTACTAATTCTCATAAACTCATATTAAAAAATTAACAGCCCAGTAACAAACCTGCAGCCTCTGAGAACAATAGTACCCTTCTTGCATAGTGCAGGTTTTTCATATCATTGTCACTTTCTTAATTTCCTCTTCACAGAGGTCTGTCACTTAAGGCATAAGGTATCCTTATTTCACTGATGGGAAAATTGAGGCAAGGAAAATTTATGTGACTTGTCATTCACTAGGACAAGTTAATAAATGAATTAAAACTGAGTTATTATTCAGAACATTCTAAGATGATTCATCTTTCAAAATTATACTAATCAACTTGCAAGAAATGCATAAAAATGTTTTATTGTGGGTCAAATACACTTAATAAAATTTACTATTTTAATCATTTTTAAGTGTACAGTTCAGTGGCATTAAGTATATGCAGGTTGTACAATCATTAACAGTGTTTTTATGTTTATGTCGAGTATATGGCCCCCTTAATACAAGATGCTCCCATGAAGTAGTATAACTGTTGTACAGATCAAAACAGTTTCCTAGGAGGTTATATACACATTTATTTGATAGTAAAAGTGTTCAAAACATTTTAAGAACGCCTTTTGGAATTACGTTCCTTTTTTCTTAATGTCACCGGTAGGTATTTCTCTTGCTTTGATGATGAAGTTGATTTTCAAAAATCTGAAGTTATTCAGAGCGTTGTCCTCAGAATATTATAGGCGGTCAAGCTGGGTAATTTTTTTTTAATCAAATATGCTTATGAAGTCATCCATTTATTTACTCATTCCATAGTTATTGAGGGCCTACTAAGTTCCTTTCACTCTCACAGGCACTAATTATACATACCATTGTGAACAAAACACTTAACTGTTTCCGTGGAGTGTAGTAGAGAAGATAAACATTAAATAAATCATGATTTATGATAAGCATCATGAAGAAAAATGGGGTGCTCTGAGTAAATAACAAGAACTTGGAGAGTATCTACTTTATATTGGGTGTCATACTGTCCAGAAGTAACATTTGAGCTATGACCAAAGAATGGGTATGAGTTAGGCAGGTGAGAGTTGAAGTTAGATGGAGCAACAACATGTGCAGTGCCTCTAGGACAGGCAAGTTTGAGGAACCAAAATGTGAGTAACCCATGGAATATTTGAAGGGGAGTGGTATAAAATCAGTCAGAACCTTGCCTACTCTATATAACAGTAGTAACTGCCCTCCCCACATTCCATACATGAATCATGACCACCTCACATGCTTCTCTATATATTTGGGTTTTTTTGTCTGCCTTCGCCTACTCCAAACACACACACAGACGCATGCTCACACACTCACTCTATGAGCTCAAGGCCTCTGTTTTAGTCACTGCTGTAGCCCCAATTATCTGTCTGCCCCCCCACCTCTCTCTCTCATACATGCTCTGTGAGCGTAGGGCTTTGTTTCAGTCACTGCTCTAGCCTTATTACCTAGAACAGTGTTTGATGTGTAAAAGGCACTCAAAGTAATGAAAAATGAGGGAATTCACGTTTGTAGTTCTGGCTAGTGCATCATAGTTATAACAATTTAATGAAATTGGAGTGATGGTAGGAGGGGCACAGTAGCAGGAGTAGATTTGGGATAGGGAGAAGAATATGAGTGGATTTTAGGCATGTTCAGTTTGTGACGCCCATGAAACATCCAAGTTAGATACGTCATAGGCATATGGATATTCTGATATGGAATACAAACCAGAGGCTTAGGTTAGTAACAGAAATATGGCTGCTTGTAGATATTTAAAATCAGGGATGATTGCATCTAAATGAGGGCATGTCCCATGACTAAGCCTTACAGTACAACATTTAAGTGGAGGAAAGACACTACTGTTGGAATGGGAGAAAAGAAGATTGTTTGCAAGTAGTTTTCTAGATTTTGTGATGACTTCCATTATCCTAAAAATATGAGACCAGGTTATTTGCTAAGAAAGAGTAAGATTGCTTGGCAGTACTGAGATCTCATTTGAGGCTGAAGATCATCAATTCAGAATGGTGGAAGTGTATTTACTTGAAATTTTCTCTAGCAGTGTTCAGCTACATGGTGTATAGAATAGATGACTGGGTTCATATAGTAAGTAATTGGGTTCATCTAGGGTTGGAGAGAGAAAAGAGCAAAGGAATTAAGAGCTACTAAATTAATTTTCTTGTTTTTATTGGGCTAATTTATTTAGCTAATCCAACAAACCACCATTGAGTCTCTACTGTGTGCCAAGCATTGTTCCAGCCATTAGTAATAGAGTTGAAAAAGTGCCCATACTCTAGAAGTTCATGGTGTAGTGAATGAAAAAAGACATATAAATAAATATGATACAGTATGTGATAGGATAGAAAACATGATCAGCCAAATGTTGCGGAAGCTAAGAAAAGAGCCCTTGGGAAATAAGTGAGGCTTCACCAAGGAGGTGACTTCTGAGTCCGGCCTTGATTTTGTTTGGTAGAGTACATTATTCATAATGACTTATGTTTTGTTCATTTGGTCATAAAAATAGCAATGAATTACCAAAGGTACAAACATAGCATCGTAGCTCATACTTGTTCCATATTTTTCCACCACAGAAATCCCTACATTAGAAATCTGTTTTACTGTAGCAAAAAACACATTGTTTATACATAAATTAAACACACATTGGCACCCCTTGTATGCTGGATATTGATGCTTTTTCATATGTGTGCCAGCTCTAAAGAGAAGTACCTAAAATATTTTGAGCAATGACAATATCAAGAGAATAAACATATAGCCTCCTAAAGTAATTACATCAAAGATGAGGTTGATTTGAATTTGAAGGGTTTACTGGAAATCACAGCTTTATAACCATGTCATGTATAATTAAAAATTAAAACTGTGTCGCCTTCATTTAGAGAGATTTTGCTTTGAATATAAACTGAATCATTGACGCACATATGTTAATATACATACACATGTATATATTCATTATGTATATATGAATGAATATATATATTCTACAGATTTGTTATAAAATGAATGATTCTTCAATAATTGTCCAAGGCCATTCTAAGTATTAAATACTTTGACGGAAGAAGTTTTCAGTAACTGTGTTTAAAAGAAATTACAAATTTTTACCAAAATGTTACTAATTGTTTATAAGGAATTTCTGAATAGTAAGATATAACATATTTTAAGATTCCTCTTATACTCACTGAATACCATACCTAAAGTGTCTCTCTCATCATGATTATACCACCATCTTCCTGGGGAACTCTACTGTCTTCCCTGAGACTTGTTCCATTAATCATTGTGTCATTGTTATAGACTTTTAACTCTACCTCTTCACTGTGTTTTTTTAAGCATATATACATGGTCAAGTCTTTTTTTCTTTAATGGGGGGGGTGGAGATGGAGTGAGGAGTACTCTTAACCTTGAAAATTGAAAATAATGGTTGGTGCTTTCTCCCTACTTTTTCATCTTCCATTCAGTAGTCCTCTGCATCATAGCAATAGTAGTTACAAGCATGGATTTTGGAACCTGACTGCTTGGATTCAAATCTGAGTTCTGCTACTTGGTTGTATGATCTTGGATAAGAAACTTCTTAGTTTCTTCATCTGTTAGGTGAAGATAAATTGCTTAAGAAGTGCTTGGTACCTAGAACGTAATATGTAAATATCAACTTTTTATACCACCCCATAGAAGTTGCCTTTGATAGGCTCATTCTTGACCTTCTGTTTGCAGGGTTCTTTGTAGCCTCTTTACCTTTGAGAAGTTGACATGCACTTTAACTGACAAATCCCAAACCTATCTCAACCATAATTTTCCCTCCTGAGTTTCCCTCCAGTATGTAACTATTAGGTGGACATTTCTGCCTAGATAATAACACACTTAAACTAAATGTGTCTACTAAGACCAAACATATTCCCCCAAGAAACCTGATCCTTTTGTCTCTTATACTCCCTTATAGTTGTAACTATCCACCCACTAACCCAAGTCAAAAACTTGAGACTTACTACCTCTCAAATCCTGTTCATTCCACTACCGCTTAATGTCACTTATATCCATCTTCTCTTCTGTCAGTACACTATTTCAGTACTTGAGCATCTTTTATGTGAAGATATATTGAAATATATCTCTAACTCATATCTTTGTTCCTTTATTTCTCCTCTTCCACTCCATTTAGTACACTGATTTCAAAGTCATTGTTTTAAAATGAAAATATAATTGTGTTATCTCTTTGCTTAAAACTTGCTTCCTGTCACCTTAAGGATAAAACCCGAATGGGACCCTACCTACCTCTTTGGCCAAAACTAGAGCTTCTTGGAATTTGTTAAGTTTCAAACTTTTTTGTGTATACTGTTTTCTCTTCCCTGGTTGCTTTTCCCACACCTCCACCTCTCCCACCTTTCCTCTCTTTCTTCTGGATAAATACCTATGACATAGTGAGAATCATGAAAGTAGAGACTGTGTTTGGTTTTCTTTTATATCCCCAATGTTTAGTATAACGCCAGATAATAATACATTAGAACAGTGTTGCTCACGGCATGTCTATGGATGAGACAGCCTGGTCAGCAATAAAATAAGCATAGAAATTAAGCATAAGTGATCTAAAATTTTTCTAGCTATTTGTCAGGGTAATTTTGTATCTACTGAATATCATAATAAAAACATGGGGCTTTTTTGTATGTCATTTTTTATTTCATTTTTCTAGTGGTTCATTTTTATTGTATTTTATGAAAGTATCAGTCTGTGATGATTTGGAAATTAAAAAAAAAAATTAGTTCTTTCACACAAATGGTCAGAGAAAAACTGCATTAGAAAATATACCCGAAATGTTTAGAACTTGACCTGTAACATATTAATGATATTTCTGAAACTGTCTAAACTCCAAAAGAGCACATTAATTTTAAAAAGAATTACAGCACATATTATCTATCTTTACTTCTTGCAGCTGAAGAGTCAGAAATCTACCAATATATATAAAGTCTGAGAAATACTACAGCTTTATGTTCCAGCAGGGTAACCAATCTGATAGCTCTTGGACTGAGCTGCCATGTTAATCACAGCTTGGCAGAGAAACCCCCACTACCATGCAAATAGTTTCTTGAATGATTTCATGGTGAATGATAGGAAAAAAGCCTTTTAGAACATTTTTATACTTCTAGAGACTCTTGAAATAATGATCTTTTCTTAATAAATATTTGTCGAGTGATTAGATAAATTTAAAGTTCTTTTTGGTTATGAAAATAATCAGAAACCTTCATAGTTCATGCTATTACGTGGTATTTAAACTTCTGTTTCAACTTACCTGAAGTATTTATTGTCAGTTATGGGCCTAATGTAGTGAAATGATGCAGAGAAGTATATGACATGGTGTGGGGTCCCTCAAAGAATGTAAAAAATCAGTTAAACTTCTTAGAAATTTTCTGCTATCCTTTCCTCTATGCCTTCACAGGAAAACTAAAAGATCAATGAATCACACAATTTGTAATATTCATTTATTAAAAAATGTTTCTTTACTGAATATTATGTGCAAGGTACTGAACCACACATAAAATTTTAAAGAACCATTGTTTTTTCTTAAATCCTTTGTCTTGCGTGAGTAAAATAGTGGCATTCATTTCATTGTGAGCCATTTTTGTATTATAAAGGGGATAGAATAGATACAATACTAAATATTAAAATTGAATTCATACACTTTAGTTCTTTAAAATATAACTTACATTAAAGTTTATTAATGTTATTAGAACCATTTGTTTTTAGCTTGCTTCCTATAAACTGAATATTAAGCTTAAAATCACTCATTAAGTAGCCTGTTAGTTAAAAAAAAAAAAAATTAGACAATTGCTGTTATAGTCCAGTTGTTTGAAAACCTTACATACACCTGTGTGAAAGTTATAGTATTATTGTTGGTGTAATCATTATCACAGAAGCTTTCAAATTTATTTATATTGCAAGTGGATCTTCTAATTTCTACTTGTAGCATTTAATATGAAAATTAATGGTCTTTACATAATCATGGCTTTTTTTAACGTTGTAAGATTTATTCACTGCCAGTAACAGGGTAGTCTTTTTGAGAAACTTAGAATTCTCCTCCCTCAATCCTATAGATGAGAGAGAGAAATACAAGCATATTTCTTTGCTAGCTAACACAATGTTTCCCATTAGTTCTCATACTTCCCAGAGCTTTCATAATTCTTCATCGAATTTAAATAGTATGTGAAGAAATTTCATAGAATTTGAAGGAAAGGGTAACAGCAGGAACTTAAGTGAAATTTAATTTTATTTAGGTCTTTAACATAGTGGCCAGATTAATGACATATATTAAAATGTTGAAACAATATCCTTGTCCAGTTCAAAACTGCTGCCTTTGAAACTATTTTATGTAAAATTCCAATATTTTAAGTTAAGTGTATGCCAGTGCTTTCTTCTCTGACTAATTGGAAGGGGGGAAAATAGTTCAAAGTTTTTTTAAAAATAAATGAATTAAAGTTATATCCACTTACATTTTACTTACCTGATTTGTTTTTTAAAGAAAGCTTGAAAAGAGATTGGAAATGAAAAGCAAAATAAAGCAATTATATTTGCTCTCCCAAAATACATGGAGAAGCTTTAGAGTTGATCTCTCAAGTGTAATGAGATTTGTCTTTCTTAGGGAAAAAAGTAACAGAAAATAAAATACCAAGTGTCTTAAAAATATCTCATTTTTAAAATTTACTTGATGAAGGGTCAGGCTTATACTTATACTTTTTCATCGTAAAAGTCCACATCACACCTTCCTTTCTCATACACTATCTTTTACAGAACTAGAGCCAGTATCCCAGTATTAACAGAACTCTTCAGAATTATACACTATCTTTTGAGAATGTTTATACTGTTGTCATGACAAAGTGAAAAACAATAGCATGGCAAATCTGAAAATTCCTATTCCATCTAATCTTAAAATCCAGGGAAAAAAATATTGGGTTATTCTAAGGTTACTTTAACCATGGATTACTTCAGGTTTTATTTTTAAATCATAAGAAAATAAAATGGTTTCCTCATTTTAGATTGGGTTTTTATTTTTAGTATTGGTTAGTTTGAAGGTTTAGCTACTTTTTTTAAAGAGTTGTGAGTGGCATTACATTTTGATCAGTTACAGAATGAGTTACACAACTCAAAGCTTTAGGTAATCAAAAATTAAGTTTGTTTTCTTTCCTGTTCTAGTTACCGGTTTACTAAAATAGTGAGCATACATGATCACTTGAAAATTGGGCTTCTGGAGCACCTGAACAGAAAGGGAGTGGTTCATATTCAGCATTACAAAAGACAACTTTCTCTTTTTGAAGGGGATTACTTTGGCTATTTTCCAGGTACTGGGGAAATTCCAGATTCATTGCAAGTTATTGGGATGGCTATTAATTATTCATTTCCTAAAATATGTTGATTACAGACTTGAGATTTGGTTATACAGTAGAACTTTGTTGCACTTCATTAGTTTAAAAAATGATGTAGAAATTTATAGTGAAATACCAAATTCAGACTCTTACATGAGTAACATATTTTTTCAGAGAACTCTAGAAACATCACTCTTACTGATCACAACATATTTAATGGTAGAACTTTTTAAAAATAATGTAAGAGCAATAGGATTTGTACATGTATGTATAAGGAAAATGTGCAGAGCATTATAGCTTTTCCAACTAGTTAAATAATGAAAGAAAATCATAACCTCACATAATAGTACAATTTTAGATGTATGGAAATTTATAACTAGAGAATTTTTCATAGAGAATCATGGCTTTATAAAATAGTTGAATGGTATCTGCATTCTTTTTTAAAAATAGTTCTTGATGGTAGCAGTGGTTGAAGTTCTATATACTTTGAACCATATAGCAGAATGTCCACTCGATTAGACATTTGATTATTTAGAAGAATTCTCTTTAGAATTTTTATGTCTGGTTCTAGGTTGAAGATTTGGGGAAGAGTCTTTATAAAAATCTTATTTCCAAATATTTTTCCTTTACGTATCTTTTACTTATATGGATTTATCTTGATGGTCTGGGGCATTCACAATAGCTGTTTTCCTTTATCAGGAAAGCCTTCCTAGGCATTATTTGACTTTTATTTTTGAACTTACAGAACTTTCAGATAGTTTATAGTTCTATAACAGGGTGCAATTCAGATCTCTTTAGGGTTTTCCTACTGCTCTCAATTTCTCTAAGGACTCCTTCCTGTCTTTCTGCCATATAAGCATTCGTTCAACACACCTTTATTAAGGTATGTGTCAGGCATTGTGCTATAGACCCTGAGGTACAAAAGTGAAATAGACATGAACACTGGTCTCAAGATAAGTGCAGTATAAGTGAGTTCAAGGTATAGAGTTAGCTCAGAGGAAGGAATATTCTTCCTTGAGGTGCCGAGGAGCTTGTGATGTTTGTAAAAGATGCTGAGATGAGTGTTAAATAATGAGTAGGAATTTCTGACAGGGGAAGAATATTCTAAGAAAGGGTGGAGGAGTACATGCTAAGGTTCAATCTTAATACATTAAACTAAAGGCTAACTTTGTCTTAAGACTCCTAATTCAAATTCACATTCAAGAATATTCTTTATTATTTGGAGTTTCCATTTTAAATGCATATGTAAGCACAGCACAAGTAGAGAACCATAGAGCCACTTTCAAGAACAGATATTTAGCAGTCACGTCTGCTCACAAAATGATTGGCTTGCACATACCCAGGCATTCTCATTCCTCATGGACCAACAGTTTTTCATACTTGCTTATAATCCTGAACCTTCCAGTTAACCAACTGGTCATTTTATGATGAAGGCTATCAAACTAATGAATGCCAAAACTAACATACTAAATATGAAATTTAGTTTTTTAATCCTTAGCTCTTCAATTGCTCTCATCAATTTTGCACATAAATTATTAACTTGCCTAGGAATCATAAAAAATATTTAACATAGCAATATTTAGCCTAGTTAGCAAGTGCATTTTTGCTTGTTCATTATTGTAAGTTTTTACTTTCTTTTACATTAAGAACTGAAACTACTGGTACAGAATCCTTTTCTTCATTCTGATTATTGCTTTATTTTTAACATGGTATTTGACAAAATTCTACCCGATTTAGGAACAACTGTAGGCACCATTATGATATAAACAAAATGTGCCTTAAGATACGTGTCTTATGATCAGTCACATTACCTCATATTTGGACTTCATTTTTTTGGTGATGAGTTGTAAGAGGTAGTTCTTGAAATACTGAAGTGTTGGTATTTGTCAATGGCAGGGAGTTGAAATATGAACTAACAAAGGTGAAGCTCAAAATGGCACGTGACTGGTAGAATGTCACAAAACTCATAAATAGCCACAAAAATAACATACAAATACTGTTTATGTAATCCCTTTTGTTTTTATGATAGATTTATATCTATGTTCTGAGATTTTACTAGGAAAAACCATGTATGTTAATAAAGGTTGAGTTTTGTTCTGTTTTACAGTTTTAAGAATCATTGAGAATGAGAAATACATCCACATAGGCACATTACACATGTTGTGTGATTTTAGGTCCATATTATGTCACTCAGTGGTAAAGTATCCTACAGGCTGAAAAGGAAATTCCTTATGTCTACATATGTAGGGCTTGTAATATATATATATGTCATAAGAAAGGAATTGTTTTGGGACAGTCCCAGTCAGATAGAAAAGTGATACTTGTTATAGTAGAGGAATCTTTGAGAGAGATGCTTCAGAACTATGGTTATGGTTGTTTTTATTATAGAACCAGCCAAAATATTTATTCTTTAAAACATTGTATTTAGTGGCAACCAGTCCAAGTGTCCAGTTTTCTTGTAGTTGTCAAAGATGTTCATGTTTCTAAGATAGCCTCATGTTAAAAGGTAGAATGAGTTGCATATATTATAACTCAGACTGCATTATGACTAATTTTAAGAAATGACCTTCTGCCACAGTGATGGCATTGAATACTGATAACACTTGAGGCATGGAAATATTTTAGTTGCTTGACCAGTACTCTAATTATATCTTGAAATTTGTACTAAAAATTATAAGAGAACTTTTATTATTTTAAGTGGTCTTTATACTATTTCAAGAATAATACATTATTTTCAAGGTGAGGGAGAAACGGTATTTTCAATATGAGAAAGAAAAGTCTGACATCATTGTCAGTTTTTAAACTATTGTGATACGTGCATTAATAGAACACTTAAGCTGTCTATTGAATTTCTGTGTTTATATGTGTTTGTATAAATTTTTTAAAAACACAGCTTGTGAGTTTCTTAAAACATTATGTTCTGGTGTACACCTGAAACTAATGTAACATTGTGTGTTTACTTACATTTTTAAAAAATTGTGTTTAACAAATAGAATGCTTTTTTTGGGCCATTTAAGACTTAATGGTTTAAATTTAAATATAAGGGTTGTCTCAAAATATATTGGTTATGCTATCTTGACAAGTAACACAAGCACTTATCATTAAAACTATTTGTGTTTTTTTGTTATTTAGTTTGTAATGTTGAATTATGGTCAACTTCAGAATGGCATGTGTCACTTTGAAAATAATCACTGGTCTCTGTGTCAGACTTAAAAAAATCCAGGCAGAGACCTACTATAAAGCAGGTAGTGGATTGAGTGAAAGTTAAACAAAAGCATGGGAAGGTTGGTTTTCTTTTTTTAAGTTGTTTATTTAAGTAATCTCTACACCCAATGTGGGGATCAAATTTATGACTCTGAGATTAAGAGTTGCACAAAAGCATGGGAAAGTTTTTAATAGGTACTGTCCTTCTTTGGCTTAGTATTCAGGTAAAAGTGCTTGAAGAAACTTTTGAGATTATTCATTACCAGCTAATATATTTTGCCCCCTTTAGTAATAATTCATTCGAGAAAAATTTAAGTACTCTGTGCCAAACATTGAAGGAAAAGAGTAAAAAAACCAAGAGGATAAAAACATTTGCTAATATAGGCAAGAACATGTTTTTTTAATGGTGCATTTACTGTACACATGCTGAGTGCTAGAGATATACATATAATTGATGTTATGGTTCCTGCTCTCATGAAAGTTTCAGTCCATTTAGCAAGACAGACAAACTAAAAATTAAAGTTACACTATATTATAAAAGAAGTATTGTAATAAAAGTGAGCATTATGCAATATGGAAACATACAGGAGGAAATACTATAAGGAAATCTAGGAATACTTCCTAAACAAGATACCTGAATCTTGGTGGTTTAGTAAAAGTTAGTTGGACAAAGAAGGTATATTTCACATAGATGGAGTGATATTGCAAATTTACAGAGTGAGAGATTGCATGGAGGTCAAGGAACCACAAGTAATTAAATGAGGCTAGGATGGAGTCAGATAAAGGTATTAGCAAAACATAGGCTACATAGGTAACAAAAGACAGACTTTCCAAAAATTTGAGATTTTAATCTGAAATGGGTATTAAAGGATTTATAGCAAGGAAGTGACATGATTAGATATAAATTTTAGAAAGATCACTATGGATGCTACTGGAAAGCTACAGAATTTTCAGTTATATTTGGAAGCTCTTTGCAAGATAAGGATATATGTAAACACTTAAGTGAAAAAGTTCAAAAATTATTTGTGTTTGTACAACTTGGTTCTTAGTTTGGTAAAACCATAAATTAGGTTCTTTGTATAATGTTGTTACAGACAGTAGTGGAATATCATATTCCTAGTATAACCCTGAACAAATACAAGAAATTGAAAAAAACAAAACAAGGATTTGAAAACTAATTGTTGGAAATGCTGTCTGACTGCCTCCCCTTTGCCTCTTTGACTAAATAGTGTTGATCCTATTTGTACTAAATCAAATGATACTACTAAGTGATGGCATTTAGTGTAGCCATGATATATTCTGGGTTACCTGACCCTACCTCTAATGTTGGGTTTATAACTAAAAGAAATAATGCAAAAGGAAAAGAGAGTGATTTCAAAAGGTGTGTACAATTATGAAAGTTTGAGGTTTAAAAGGAGTTCAGATGTAGGAAAGTATCCTTTCCCAAATTGCCTCCTACACTGTAACCTACCTCTGTCTTCCTCTTACTGACATAAAATTTGTTACTGCTGAAGATGGCTTGTAAGTTATGCTAAGGTCTATATAGTCTACCCCAAACATTTTTAACTCTTTTTATATTGCTTTCGTTGCCTAAGAATTATAATAAATTCCATGATTTTATAAATAGTTCTCCCTTTTTGCCTAATGATAGGGGCCAGATTACCAATTTGAGCTGTATTATTTTTATTCCATTGAAAATATCAAAATAGATATTATAGTTACTTGAGTAAAGATAAATTAATTCATATTTGAAACCACAAAATAGAATTTCATAATTTATTTCAAAAAATCAAAAATGCCTAATTTTGAATTTTTAGCCAAACAGTGCATGGTATATAGACATAGTTTATGGTTCCCAAGTAATTTGCATGAACCGAGCAGGCTGAACTTTTCATAGCTACCAAGACTTTAATCCCAGGCTGTTAATCCAAATGAGTGGTAAGCAAGCTTTGAAAAACCTTGATTTCCATTAATGTAAATCCGAGCTCTCATAAGAATGGGTTTCAATTCCTTTATATGGAAGCAACTACCTTCACTTAAGTACTTTGCCACTTGACTCCCAAGACAAATGTCTTCCTGCAGCAAAAGAAAGTGACCTATATGACCATATGTCTCAGTCATTAATATTCTATTTGGTGATTCTAGACATCTAATTGATAAATTAATAATGGGTTTATAATTAAATTGTATGGTCTTATCAACTTAAAAGTATTCATCTTGAGATAAAATATTATGGAAAAACTATACTTCTGCCGTCTATTTTATTTTAAATCCCAAATTAGTTAATTCTAAATGAAAAAAGTGATGGAGAATTAACTTATTCATAGTTTTAATCTTGCCATAAAGGAAAATTGGATTGTTATGGTAATGAAGAACTTGATGGTGTAAGAATGCACTTAGCCAGAGTTCACATAACAGAAGTTGGCTCAGCTAATCTGTTCTGTCTCTTCTAAAAATGGTTGACCAAATGGAAAACGTAAAGGCTGCTCTTTCATGATAAGGAATTGACAATGGAAGAAGTAAATACCTCTTTAAAGTTAATTTCTTGCTTGCACTCTATCTCAGTTTTTTACCTACTCAGGCTAATTTGCAGGTGCCTGGGATGAGTAGACAATCCATAATTTCTACCAATCAAGTAAAAGAAGGAAAGAAAACTCTGAGCTTCTCTCCCAGTTAACAGGTAGTTTGCTGTGGTTAAAATTAATGCAGATTTTACAGCAACAAATATTAGCATTTTCATTTATTCTAAGTAATTGATTTGAAATTTGGGAAATGAATAGTTGAGTGCATCATTTGAGTGTTTATTTGACTAGTTACTTATAGTTCAAGAGGCCATCATTTAAATTTTTCTCTGTACATTATGGCAAGTCAGTTTGTTTCTCTCTTCATTTTAACATGTTTAATGTGTGGTTACTTTTACTTGAAAATGTGTTTTATTCTTTGCAGTGTTTGAGCAACACACCTCCACTTACTGAGTATTTCCTCAATGATAAGTATCAAGAAGAACTGAATTTTGACAATCCCTTAGGAATGAGAGGCGAAATAGCTAAATCTTACGCTGAATTGATCAAACAAATGTGGTCTGGAAAATTTAGCTATGTCACGCCAAGAGCCTTTAAGGTTAGTATAGTGAGTACATTTTCAGTAAGGGCTATATCATCCCCAAAAGGACAAAAATAGGTTCTTTGGGGAAGGAGTGAAAAAATCATAGCTGTTAAATTGATTTGTGGCCCTCCATAGGGACCCAACACAAATAGACACACAGTATGTCTGTACTGTTAAATTTCCTGGGTGGGGGATGGGACAGATGATTACTTAAAAATGTTCAAAAAGGTTCTGGGGGATGGGGAGAGAAATAAATTGGAAAACACTGTTATGGTACAAAATGACAGACAGCAGAGCATATGCAGGTTGCTTTAAAATACAGTACATATCTGAGAAACCTACATAAATTTTTATTACAAATGTAAAGACTAAATTTGGGCATGTCATTGAAGTCGAAGAACTCAGTTTATTTTGAGAGTCATTGTAAGTTTGAAAAATTATTGAAATTAAACCTAGTCTGCAAAATCAGCACTACATATTAATTAAATATCTTCAGTATAATCCTTTAACTTAAGTTTATTCTTATTTGTGAAATGGTTACCTCTTAGAACCAATAAAACCTCAAGTATAGTTTGTCATTCAAATAAGAATTGAGCTGAAATTTAGTTTTATATAGTTAAAAAGTTTTCCTATTTTTTAAAAGATTTTTATTTGAGAGAAAGAACAGGGGGATAAAGTTTTCGTATTTATTACAGGTGAGTTCTGTTTTGAAGAGAATAAGCAATTTTCAGCTATTTTTTGACACAACTTAAATGATACTCATATAGGACATCTAGGCAACATTTTATTAACTATATACTAGTTCTTAAAAAAAAAAAACACTACTACATTTATCTTCTTTAACTTTCTAAGCTTTGGACAAGCTAGTTTAGACAAACTATTTCTCAACCCTTACCCATGATTCCAATTAGTTTTGTTTTACCTAGTTACTGTCTTAAAATTATGTGTAAACAGGCTCTTCGTATCTGACTTTTTCTTTCACATTTTTCAGTTTGATCAAAAAAAATACTTAGGACTACAAATAGGAGAATTATATATGAACGCAAACATTCCTGTTGTATCTGAGATTTATCCTCTTTTTTACACACAGAAACTAAATGAGAGCCTTGTAATTTTTTCTAGTGACCCAGACATATTATTGAATTTTAGTAGTCTTTAGAATATCCAATTTTGTACAAAACTTTACCATATTTTCTCATTCTTTCCTCAGGTCTTTTCTGTATTACAGATTAGTTTTTTTATTTTAGATATGTAATTATATGTACTTATGTATATGTAATTATCATATCTGTAAATGACTGCAAAAGTACCACAAGTTAATTTGGGGGCTACAAATAAATGTTAGCAGTCAGTAAATTCACAAAATATGAAATCTGTGAATAAGGAGAATCAATTTTTTTTTTAATCAGTCTTGTCCCTATAACTGATTTTGTAGTTTTGCTTTTCTTACAGACACAAGTAGGACGTTTTGCACCTCAGTTCTCTGGATATCAGCAGCAGGACTGTCAAGAGCTATTAGCTTTCCTATTAGATGGATTACATGAGGATTTGAATAGAATTAGGAAAAAACCGTATATACAATTAAAAGATGCGGATGGAAGGCCAGATAAGGTAAATTTAATGATATTATTGTCACCACTGGTACAATAATGTGGTATCTCCGTGTAATATGTGTCTGTTTTTCTTACAGATAGTTGCTGAAGAAGCCTGGGAAAACCATTTAAAAAGAAATGATTCTATTATAGTAGATATATTTCACGGGCTTTTCAAATCAACTTTAGTTTGTCCTGAATGTGCTAAGATTTCTGTAACATTTGATCCTTTTTGTTACTTAACACTTCCATTGCCCATGAAAAAGGAACGCACCTTGGAAGTATACTTAGTTAGAATGGATCCACTTACCAAACCTATGCAGGTAAGTCATGATTATTTTCTTTGCATTTGTTACTTATATAAAAACTTAGTGTTGAGACCTTGTGTCTCAAGCACAATTCAATAATAAGTTTATTTGTGTAAGAGATTTTATAAGCTAAATACTTTGGAAATTAGTACAACTTTTTAGAGTATTGAAAAGTTGAGGGATGTGTAAAGTATCATTATTTGTAAAAAAAAATTCTCAAAGTCTTTTACTTATGAAAGAAAAATGAGAGGTTCAATTTTACAATGTTAGGATAAATATGAGCTTAACAGATTAATAACATTTTTCCTATTTTCCAACTTGAACTTTAATGTTAATTATAATTTTTTTCTAGTGGCTGTTGGAAGTAAAACTAATACCATACATTTTGATTCATGATTTGATAATGGTATACTTAAATACCTATAATTTTTAGGCATTTAAGAACTTGGAAGAGAAATAGAAATTTAGTTCAGCTATAAATACTTGCTTCAGTAATGTTTTAAGCAAAGCACTCTATTTTCAACCTTCATTTATCGATTAATCCTTTTCTGACATTTGAACCACTCTAACAAAAGTAGTTCTTCCTCTTCTACCTTCAGTTCAGTTCTATTATCGCACTTATAAATTTTATTATGACCTTTGATTTACTTATCTTCTCTCCACTAGACCATGAGTTCTTTGAGGATAGGGACTTTGTAAATCTTTGTATTTCCAACCCCCATGACTTGCAGTACTACTAATGCAGAAATATTCAAAAATTATATTCACTGAAATATGTGTTAGGCGCCTCATGAGAGTGTGAAGCTCTGTTTGGCAAACAGAGCAGATGTGGTTCCTGCTGTAGAGGACTGTTTACTGAAGATCTTTAGTTTAGAGTTCCAGACAGATAGTGCAGTTTCTTAGAGCATAGTAGTTACAATAGTCTGCTCAGGATGCTGCAACAAAATGCCATAAACTTAGTGGCTTTAAACAACGGAAATTTATTTTCTCACAATTCTGGAGGCTGGAAGTCTTCAGATCAACAGTACCAGCATGGTTGGTATCTGGTGCAGACTCTCTTCCTGATTTATAGACAACCTTGTCCTCACTGTGTTTAGAGAGAGAGCAGAGAGAGAGCACCTGTATGCACATAAGCTCTCTGGCATCTCCTTATAAGGGCACTAATCCCATCATGAGGACCTCACCTTTTGATCTCATCTAAACCACCCAAAATCCCCCTCTCCAAATACTGTCACATAGGTGGTTAGAGCTTCAACACATAAATTTTAAAGGGACACAATTCAGCCAATAGCAGTATCATGAGATCTGTATGAAAGGTCTGCTTTTGAACAAAGTTATAATCTTACCATTAATTTAGTGTAAGTGTTTGGGTTTACTGTCAACAAGCATATAAATGGAGTGTTCATAATAAAAGTATAATCCTTTCATTCAAAGTAAAATCTAGTAAAGACTAGTCATGCACTTAGTAGTGCAAATTTTCCCTGTTTCTTCTGCTACTTCTTTATATGTTTCCCTCATGAACTCATTGAACCCGATGCCCTCATGTCAGTATTTCATTCAGTAGTACTAAGAATATTGAACAGGGCAAGGAAAGGTGTGCTTTTATTTTTGGCCGCAGGAATATATGTTCACATTTCTATGATCACACCCTTTAATAAGCATAGAATTGTTAATTCTTTTCAGTAGAGGGAAACCATAGCAATGCTAAACTACATATACATAGTCTTACCTCTCTAGTATGTAAGCTTGTAAATATATGCCAGTGAGTGTAATGGAATGAGAGAGAAGCATAAAACAATAAGTAAAAATTTATTGCAACAAAAAAATAAATACACTTTTTCTACAGTACATTTGTTAAAGACAGTACTCTCCCATGCTAGTAATATAGAGTAATCTTTATTACATAGGGACAGATTGCATTCAAATTTCACATTAGCCTATAAGGCATGTATTGAATGTTCTCCCATAATTTGGGTTTTAAATTGTTTTTCCAGCAATATGAATTTCATTAGTATACCTCTTTTCTCAGTTGGTGACCAAAACTACAAATTTGTGGAGATTGGAGCCATGGTCAGTACAGAGGAATTGGGCATTTTTTTTCTACTTGGAGGAAGTAACAATTCAAATACAAAATGATAGGCTTATTAACAGTGTGCTTTAACCAGCTAGAGAGGAAAGGGAAATTAGCTGAGTTAACCCACTTGATGAGGAATTTGACAACTTTGGTAACAGATTGAAGATGAGGACAAAAGCTAGGGGTGGATTAGTAAGTGAATGTGAAGTGAGGAAGTTAAGATAATCAGTGTAGACGTTACTTTTAACAAGGTTATTTATAAAGCAGAGGAGAAAAGGAGATAGAGGGAAGGCAGTGAGGGACTGGTTTCTCTTTTCTTTCTTTCCTTTTTTTTTTTTTTTTTTTTTTTTTTTGAGAGACTTGTAAATTATTCCATTGCTTATATAAGAATCGGGGCAAAATGGGATAAAGGATGATTGCTGGTTCCCGAGGAAATAGAACAGGATAGGATTCAGAGCATAGATGCTAGGGTTAGCCTTAGATGGGAAGGGTGACACCTGATTCTCTTTCCATGTGTAGAAAGACACGGAGAAAGGATCTTTTAGAAGGTTTGTTGGAGGACACAAAGTTGGAGATTTTCCTATCCAGTAGCCTTTTTGTTTGTTTGTTTGTTTGTTTCTATTCTATGGATAGTGAAGGGAGAGGTGGTAAAATAGGAAGCCTAAGGAATGGTGGAGATTTTATATAGTTACTGAGAGAAATGAAGGAAGAAGCAAATAAGGGATGCACAGAATTTCTGGCTAGTGTTGAATGATCAGTTAAGACTTGAGCACTGTGAATTTGTAGCAAACCAGTCTCTAAAGTTGGTCAGTTTTCTGCAGCAGATCTGAACAGCTCTAAAAAAGTATAGCAAGAATAAAATTGAATAACAAAATAGTTAAGGTTTTGCAGTGCGGTAGTTGAAGTGATGAATCATTTGGGATCTAGATGGAAGGGCATGAAGACAGTAGGAAGCTTAAACCAGGAGAAAATTGAGAATTAAAAGGACTAGAGCTCTAAATGCAAGCCAAGAATGGGAAAGAATGAGTTTCCAGGAAAAGTAATTAATGGTTAGTCTGATAAGAGTTTAAGATATCAGAGATGGAGCAAGTATATGACAGAGTGCAAGAAGTGAACTACAGATGAATGTAAGTGTGGGTCTTTGAATCAAAGAGCCAAGGAACAGTAAGGCTAAGATAAATTATCCATATAGACATTGTCAGCTAGGATTATGGTAGGATTGGAAAAAGACACTGTAAACCAAATACCAAGTGAATGTGAGGAAGCATCCGTGAGTTCAGTTTCATCTACCGAGTATTTTTTCCAAAGTAATAAATTCACTACACTTTTTTTGTTTTTTAGTACAAAGTGGTTGTCCCCAAAATTGGAAACATACTTGATCTTTGTACAGCATTGTCTGCTTTGTCAGGAGTACCTGCAGATAAGGTAAGGTGTTTCTGGGTTTGAAGTATATAAGTTGGAGTTTAGTTTTTCAGTGATGTAAAACCAGCTTAATAGAAATTTATTTCCTTTTAGATGATAGTTACTGATATATACAATCATAGATTTCACAGAATATTCGCTATGGATGAAAACCTTAGTAGTATTATGGAACGGGATGATATTTATGTGTAAGTATAAAATTCATTGTGCAAAAATTACTTGGGAAAAAAATTCAGAAGAAATAACATAAAAGTTTCAGAATTTATGGTCAGTTTTGTCCTTATAGGTTTGAAATTAACATCAATAGGACAGAAGATACAGAGCATGTGATTATTCCTGTTTGCCTAAGAGAAAAATTTAGACACTCAAGTTATACCCACCATACTGGCTCTTCACTTTTTGGTCAACCTTTTCTTATGGCTGTGCCACGAAATAATACTGAAGATAAACTCTATAATCTCCTGCTTTTGAGAATGTGGTAAGTGGCAGACAATTCTACATTAAAAATGAATGATAGACTAGTTAAAAATAAATGTGCAGGGGCGCCTGGAGGCTCAGTCATTAAGCATCTGCCTTCGGCTCAGGGCGTGATCCCAGAGTCCTGGGATCGAGCCCCACATCAGGCTTCTCCGCTGGGAGCCAGATTCTTCCGCTCCTACTCCCCCTGCTTGTGTTCCCTCTCTCGCTGGCTGTCTCTCTGTCAAATAAATAAAATCTTTAAAACAAACAAATAAATGTGCAGTGTACTATCAGAATATAATTTGATAAGCTTGTATTATCTCAACTTTGTTTAAACAGGTAGCAATTTACAAAATCAAATTATAGTTTAATTCAGTTTCCTGATCATGTTAAACACATTACTGAGGTAATTGCAAACCCAGAAAGCATGAATTCTTCTAGCTGTTTCAAACCAGTTTACAGTTGGAAGAAAATAGGAATTTGTCATACATGCACTCTGAAATTATAAGAAATTTCAGATGCTTCGTTTCTTTATACACTTTGCCAGTTCAAGAACTCCTACTAATGGTTTTATTTAAAAGGATAAACTTTCATGGTTGATAGTATTTTAAGCCAACCCCTTTTTGTCTTCCTAAAACCTTGATTTGATATAATCAAAACTGCCATATGATCCCTTTTATTTTATCCTTTGTAACTGACATAGTGTTCTTCTTGCATACCAATTTTAATCATTATAGTCCCATAATCCATACATAAAGATCACATTATACAGTTGTAAGTGATCTTAGTAATAATACATATATCATCTAAATGAGGATATTTATATAATAAGTTTAAGTCAAGAAATTATTTGCCACAAACTTTTAACATAGATGTTAAAACCCTAGAAGTAACAAATCACCTTCTTTCTTTTAATGAAGACAGCCAAAACAGAAATGATTAGTCACTTGCACTTACGGTACTATATCCTGAGTTTAATTTATCCTTGAATCTACTAAATGACCACTATTACTCCATTAAAAAGTTTTGTTTTACTGAAAGAATGGAAAACTTTTTTTTTAAAGTTTTTACCTTCATTTGTTTGATTTCTGATTTTATTTAAGCCGATATGTCAAAATATCTACTGAAACTGAAGAAACCGAAGGATCCCTACACTGCTGTAAGGACCAAAATATTAATGGGAATGGCCCAAATGGCATACATGAAGAAGGCTCACCAAGTAAGACTTTACTGTTAAATTATAAAACCTTTCACGTGGATTATTGCCTCAGAAAAAAAGAAGATGGGGATTAAGGAACTAAAAAATCTCTTCAAGCCTGGGAAAAATAATGTTAATATTAATAACTTTTAAATGTAGCATTGGGTTTATTTAAAGACTTCTAATATCTAAAATTAGGTGAAATGGAAACAGATGAGCCAGATGATGAATCCAGCCAGGATCAAGAACTTCCCTCCGAGAATGAAAACAGTCAGTCTGAAGATTCAGTTGGAGGAGATAATGATTCTGAAAATGGATTATGTACTGAGGAAACTTGCAAAGGTCAACTCACGGGACACAAAAAAAGATTGTTTACATTCCAGTTCAACAATTTAGGCAATACTGATATCAACTACATCAAAGATGATACCAGGCATATAAGATTTGATGAAAGGCAGCTTAGGCTAGATGGTAAGTGTGAAAACTGGCTTGAACACTGAACTTGAGCAAAGCATGTTATTATTTTAGGTGAAAACGGTGAAATTGAGCAGTCATGAAAAGTAACATTTACTTTATAAGTCTGTATTTATATCTTAAATGAAAAGTCTTAATCTCTAAGTATACTAAAACACGTCACTGCTTATTAAATGGAGGTTAGACTTATGCTTAAATTTTGTATCTTTTTTTTAACTCCTTAAATTTTTAATGGCTTGGAAACAGCAACTTATCCTGATCACCTAGTGCAAATAGAAAAGATTGTTTATTGTAGTAAATATCTTAACATTAAAATATACTAATTTTAATGAAGGCATATTAAGTTTTAAAGAAAAAAATATGTTTTCCATCTTAGAAAGATCTTTTCTTGCTTTGGATTGGGATCCTGATTTGAAAAAAAGATATTTTGATGAAAATGCTGCTGAGGTAAGTCATCACTCGTCCCATATCTTTCCCATGTTGATCACAATTTTGTTACACTCTTTTGCTTCTACCAGATGTATTTTGCTAGTAGAAAAATGGTTATGTACTAGAAAAGCCTTGTTGGTTTACAATCATGCTTTCTTTTAACAGTTTTAATCATCCATGTAGGTGTCTATATAGAAGTTTTTTAGAAGTGTGGTGTAAATCTCAGCTGAAATAGGCTTTATAATTCTTTTGAGAAAATTTAGGGGTTTTTCATTACTATTCATAGTAAGATGGTATCACTAAAATGAGTTTTGTTTCATTTGTTCTCTTAACTCAAGAAATACTTCTCTTTAGGATTTTGAAAAGCATGAAAGTGTGGAATATAAGCCTCCTAAAAAACCGTTTGTGAAGTTAAAAGATTGCATTGAGCTTTTTACAACAAAAGAAAAGCTAGGTGCTGAAGATCCCTGGTAAGAGACAAAGTTAAAAAATTACTTCTAATTATTTTTTAAGGATTTATACTGAGGTATGTGATATGTGAAGTTGAATAAGTGGTAACTAAATTCCCTTTGATATTTTAAATAATAAGCATTTCTTTAAATGATAATAGTTAAAAGTGATTCAAGGGGCACCTGGGTGGCTCAGTGGGTTAAGCGTCTGCCTTTGGCCCAGGTCACAATCCCAGAGTCCTGGGATCAAGCCCTGCCTCAGGCTCCTGGCTCAGCCGGGAGCCTGTTTCTTCATCTCCTCCCCACTTGTGCTCTATCTCTCTGTCTCTGTCACTATCTCTCTCTCAAATAAATAAATAAAATCTTTAAAAAGAAAAATGATTCAGATGTTTAAAAGTATTATAATGTTAAGCTTTAATCTCATTACTATATTTTTATAGTAGCCATTTTACAATGGGTAATTTTAGTTACTTTTCCCAAGAATTTTTTGCTGTGCAGCTGTTTTGATAGAAACGTTTTTAGGAAAACATGTTTTGTGGTGTTACTAAGTCCATTAGAGCCCAGAAGTTTTGAGATTTTCTAATACTTAGATCTCAATATAGGTTTGTGTTCTTTTAGCTTACTAAAATGTAAGTAATCTAGCCTTCATCATTTCTTTGAATACCTGTTTACATATTAATTTATAATATTCTAAACCAATTTGATTTACTGAAGATAGATAGATATACCTATCTATCTATCTATCTATGTATCTATCTAAGTCTGGTATATATTAGGCATATAGTGATTGCCCACTGAATAAATGTAAAACTTGCTGAGTGTTTTTTTATCTATTATTTTCATTACCTCTAGCAAGCTTTAAATATTTCTCTTTATTTTTAGGTATTGTCCAAATTGTAAAGAACATCAGCAAGCCACAAAGAAACTGGATTTATGGTCCCTGCCTCCAGTACTTGTGGTACATCTCAAGCGATTTTCTTACAGTCGATACATGAGAGACAAATTGGATACTTTAGTTGATTTTCCCATCAAGTAAGTTTTGATTATGCTTTATAAACATTGGGCAACTATAGGTTCTTAACAAACATCAGGTAGCATTGGATCCAACTTCAGTTTTTGAGTGTATTTGTGAGTAGTTCTAAAAATTTGTAAGAATCAGTAAGAATTTTTATTCCTTTTTAGATATTTTTCAGAGAGCAAAGAGAAAATATATCTTTTTAAACAACAGAATAAAAGTAATTCTGTATTACATTATTATATGGGTCCATTGGCACTGTTTATAAATCTAAGATATTCTATGGAATCAGAGTGATTTTATTTTTCCTAGGAATTATTTCATCATTAATCATCAGTTATTCCTAAGTATGCTTTTTAAAAAACTGAAGTAATATGAAAGAGAATAATGTAATTGCTGAAAAGGATGACACAGTAATCAGTCATCCCTGTTGTGTCATACTTCAGTTTATTGCATTGTTTAGAGTATTACATCATTTTTGTAAAAAGTCTGGAGACAGCATCTTTATAGTCCTTTTTTTTTTTAAGCTTTCACTAAATTTAATTGAGAATTCATAAGACAAAAATGAAATTGTATATTTCTCGTTCACATGGTCCAGGAAGGACTTCATCACACAATATTTTGCATCACACAATAACTTGGCACTCTCCCATTTTGCTAAAAGAACATTGATAGTATTCTTTTATATTTCATATTTGTGCACCAGGTGTTTGATACAGTTAATAACTAGACAACTGCCTTAGGCAGGTGTGTGTGATTAGAAGGAAATGGATGTAATATTGAAAACATTCTTTGGATTGCTTATTTCTGATTGTTGTTTATAAAGTTAAAATTAAAAACATTTTGCAGTTTTTTACCAGAAAAAAATGGTAATTTTCTCCTTAACAAAATTATGAGCCATCAGTTTTCTCAAGAATATAACATTAAAGAGAAAAAAGGAAAATAGCATTTTGACAGTTTTAAGTACAAAAGAACCAAAAGTAATGATAAGCTGGAATCTATGAGAGGTATCTTTGAAATTTAGAATCATTATTGCTTTTTAATGATGCAAGTCCAAAAAAAACGAATAATGATAAGCTATAAAATGGTCATGTTCCAGTTTCATGCATGACAGTTTACAAACAGTTGCATTTCGAAGAATGTTGCCCACTTGGGGTATATAGATTGTCAGAACCAGGAAAATGTAGACCAAATATTGGGGTTTAGATATATCTATATTATTATAATTTTTCTGTGAAAGTTATTTTTCACTATGGTTTATTTGTTCTTAAATACTTAATTACTAAAAACGACTTCAAAAATATGAAAAATTAAAAGGGTCCCAATGGCAAATGGTGATGACTCTTTTACTATATATGGAGAGTTAAATGTATTAGCATAAAAACATTAATCTGAATAAACAGCAGTCAGTAGACAGTTTTAAAATTTCCAACCCCTAAGAAAAATCTTGCCAAAATATTCAGACTCAGGTGTGTGTGTGTGTGTGTGTGTATACATATATATGATATGTTTTAGTTTTTTGACTCTTAGTGATTTCTTTAGTGAGAGAGATATTTTTTATATAAATGAGAGTCAAGTAACATTGACAGAAGATAATAGAATTCATGACATTTAGGGAAAACAAAACTAACTCTATCTCTTTGTTAATAAACAGTGACCTGGATATGTCGGAATTCCTAATTAATCCAAATGCAGGTCCTTGTCGCTATAATTTGATTGCTGTTTCCAACCACTATGGAGGGATGGGAGGAGGACACTGTAAGTGAGTTTACTACCATTTTGCTAAAATCATGATGTTTGCTGACTGCAGACTTTTTCCTTAAGATATTTATTACTTAAAGGGAAAATGTAGGGTTGCCTGGCTGGCTGGCTGGCTGGCTTGGTCGGTAGCATGTGACTCTTGATCTTGGGGTTGTGATTTGAGCCCTACATTGGGTGTGGAGCCTACTAAAAAAGAAAAAGGGAAAATGTAAAATGTGTTTTACATATAGTAATTGTCAATAAATGTTGATTAATGAATGAATTAGCTTTTGACAGTTTTTTTTTTAACATCAGGAGTAGAGAATTGAGTTAATCATACTTCTCAGTTTAATGCGTGGGACATCTCTTCTCAGGACTCCTGTCCTTTTCCATTCTCCTTCCCCTTTCCCTTCCTAAAGTGCTTGGTGTATGTGTTGTTACAAATCATGCATCATTATTAATTTTTATATAATTGGTATACTGTGTTATAGATCTTATATTTTTCTCATAACTCGTAAGACTTATCCATGTTACTTTGTGTCCATTTAGTTCATTGCTTCTAACCACTCAGGACTTACATCTACCATATTTTATTTTTCTGCTCACTTCATGGTGGTCATCCAAATGCCTTTAACTTTCTACCACCACAAGACTGATAAACATCATTGTTTATAGTCCCCCATGTGAGAATTTCTTTGCGCAACATACCCAGAAGTAAGATTGCTGGGTTATAGAATATTCACGTACTGCCAGATGGCTCTCCAGGACAGTTATACCAGTCCACACTCTCCAGTTGATAGATTTTTCTGTTGAACTATCTGCATTCCTGGGATAAACCCTCCTTACCTTTTTAAGTTTTTTTTTTAATATATAAATGTTGTATATTTAAAAAAAAATTCTTTTTTAATTCCCAGTTGAATTTGGTTAACTAATTTTTGTTAGTGTTAAAATTTCATTCATAAATGAAATGGTCTTCTGATTTTTTATATTGCTCTTTCTTTGGAGTCAAGATTACAGTCTACTCTAATAATAAAGAGGCTGAGATATTTTAGTCTTTTTCTGTATCCTAAAGCAGGTAGTGTAGTATAGGAATTAATTATTCATGAAAGTCTAGTAGAATTCACCTGTAAAATTATCTGGGCTTCACACCCATAAATTTTTCTATTTATGTCATGCTTACTGAAATCTATTCAGTTTTCTTTTTCCCAAGATGTACGCTTTATGGCATTTTCTATTTTTCTAGAAGTTTTCTAGTTTGAGAATAGTTACATATAATACCGTTATGCTATGCCTTTGTCCCTTTTTTGTTCTTCTATTTTCTTTTTAGTCCATTTTCCCAGAGGTCTATCTTACTAATCTGTTCAAAGAATTAGCTTTCCACTTTATTAAATTTTTCTTTTTATTATTACATATGTATTCTCTCTCATTGATTTCTTCTCTTCCCTTTGTTGTGTTTTTCTTTTTGTTACTTTGTGTTTGCTCTGTTGCTCTATTTTTAACTTTTGATTTGAATGCTTTATTAGCTTTTGCTTTACATTTTTTCTCCTCTCTTTAAGGCTATAATTAAAGCTATAAATTTCCCTCTAACTACTGCTTTATCTCTATTCCATAAACTTTGAAATGTAGTCGTTTCATCTACTTTAAATTCTGTATGTATTTTTAATTTCCTTTATGATTTTCTAATTAGTCCAGGGCACTTAATCATATGCTTTTCCAAACGTATGGGTTTTTTTAAAGCTCTCCTTTTGTCTTAATTTTAATTTTATTACATAATGGAAATACTGCCTATATTGTATTAATCCTTAGTTTATTAAAGTGTCCATGTACCTTAATACATGGTCTGTTTGTAAAATGTTTGTGTGCTTGAAAAACATATATTCCCCATCCAGACGTAGTATTCTATATTTCTCTTATATTTGAAGCCTATCACTTATATTCATATATTTGCTATCTCTAGTTATATTTTATATTTTGTTATATTTCTGAGAATTTGTCAGAATTCTTATTAAAATGTTGATTTATCTATTTCTACTAACAATTTTATTAGTTGTTTTGCATTATTAGTTTCATTCATGTTTAAAGTGGTAGCTCTTCTTTCTCTGTTGTTCCTTTTACCAGTCTTTGACATATTTTTTCTTTTGGTATCACTTGGTTTGCAAACTCTGGGCGCCTTTTTGTTGGATTTGTCTCTTATAAACCATTTTATTGCTAGATCTTGTCCTTTTATTTAATGTTTGTTTTAATTGTGGGTACAGTCATCTTCAGTTCAACTGACAAACTTAAAACCCACAATAGGCTACACCCAGAAGAGCAATAATTTTGTTTTGTGAGGGGTAGAACAATTTAGAAGATGTAACCTATAAGGTGTCACTTTTTAGAAGTTATGACAGCAAATAATTATTTTGCAGACGTTTGTGACTTTGTTTCCTCAGTTATTGGATAGTTCAGACAAAGCATGGGATGTATAAAGGGGACATTTTTAACTTTTAAAGATAAAGCAAATCTTTAAAAATTGTACAGATAAATGAATTTTTTTTTCTCTTGCTCAGTGCTTTTGTTAAAGACTGAAAAAGATTTTGGTGTAAAAACTACTACAAATTAATGGGATAGTATTACTGAAAAAATATTTGTCATACAAAATTTAAATTATGATTAAAATGTCAAACTCTGGAGTCAGAGACAGACCTGGGTTTAAGTGCTAACTCAGCCACTTAACAGCTTTACTGTTACATATTAAACTTCTCTTGATGCCTCACTTTCCCCATTTCTAAAGTTAGAGGAATAATAATACCTTTTGTATGAGATAATTAATATATGTGAAGTACATAACACTATACCTGGTCCACAGTAAGCATTTCATAAGTGTTAATTCCCATTTGTTGTCATTAGTATTATTCTGTGAACTGAAAAATAATAAATCTATTCTGTTTGTCCTTGGGATGAAAAAGTCACAGATTTCAACGTATTTGAAAAATATCTTAGGCATTTAGACTGTAGGAATCAGTTGCATGTGTAATAGATAGGCTTTGTGTAGATGATTGTCATGTAATTTTAATATGTATTCCTTATATAGATGATTGTAAAGTTTTGCGAGTTCCCCCCAGGAAACCATAGATCATTTCAGTCACAGAAGTGATTATATTTTTTCATTAGATACTGCTTTCGCAAAAAATAAAGATGATGGAAAATGGTACTACTTTGATGACAGTAGTGTCTCAACTGCGTCTGAAGACCAGATTGTGGTAAGTGTGTCTTTATTTCCTGAAAATCACAGAATCCACTTTTTTAAAAGCTCCCATGGAACACTGCAGTCTATATTTTAGCAGTTTCTAATAGTTAAGAGAGACTTTCTCTGATTTAAAGAAATGTAAAGTTGTGTCCTCTAAGTGGAAATTTGTCTCCAAATTTGCCCACTAACAAAAGCATAAATTGCATCATGAAAATTTTTCTGATAGTTTTCAACATGAAAAATGGCATTTTCTAATGAAAATAATTAAATTTTCCTTTGGAAAATAGGTTCAGACATTTTGGGACACTGACTACTTAAAATTAGAGTACTAAAATAGAAAAAAAAAAAATTCTTTAAGGGCCTTCCTTGCCATACCTATGATTTTTAAAGTAAAGTCTTATCCTTTGTAACACTTAAACATTTAGACTCAAAATTACGTGATTAGATGAAGCAAATTACAGGATTTTTTTTAAAAAGTTAACCTTGAGGATCTGTTACTCTGATATTTTCTGAATAGTAGAAAAATGAGGAAGTAACATCTATTCATATTTGCATCAGTTTATCAGCCAAAATATTGGTATTTGTTTTGCTTCCCAGCAGAGCATATTTTTATTATCAAATATTGATTGGTGAGGGGATGACAGGTTTATTCTAAGAAGAAAGCTAAGACTTGGCTTAATAATAAGGGTTTATTTTACTATTAAAGTTTGCCTTTCTAAAATTTGACTGCTTAATCACAATAGTACAAATAGTGAAAAGTGTAGTATTTGCTGCTGTGAGCATGGAGCTCGTATTTCCCATTTAAATTTCATATTCTTTGAGGACAGAAACTAGCTTTTTCTTTAGTTTGTAATGCCTTAAAAGTCTTCAACTTCTATTGTTCAGTTTAATAAATTAATAAACTTCTGAGCCCAATTATTGGCATAGTTTTAACCCATCATTGGGTGAACAGATATGAAATAATTTTGAGTTGTTTCTCTACAGATATTTTATATACTTATCTACATGTGTATATGTATTATGTACTGTTGCTTATCTCCCTATAGCTATAACACAAAACAAAGAGACTTGAATGCCATTATTTTTTAAATATGTATATGCCTAAGTTAATTACATTTCCAGTTTATATTTAGACTTCTGATTTCAAGTCTCAGACATCACTTTTTTTTTCAGTTGTGTTCTTCTGTCTAAATCTCCCAACCAAAACATCCTGAAATTGCCTAAAGTGATGATAACTTGATTTAGTAACAATTATTTGAGTAACTTCTTTATATAGGACTCAATTCTAAACAAGATTAAAAGACAGCTATCTCTAACTTCAAGAGGCTTAAAGTCCAGAGATGACAGGAAGTAAATTAACAGCTGTATCATAAGTACTATTAAACATCTTGACTACATGGAAACAGGACAGCCATCTCTCCACTGATTTAGGGTTTAAGAAGATAGGACCAGTGTATGGAAGTTTGCATGAGAAAGCAGTGTTTGACCTGAGTCTTCAACTTTGCAAATGGAAGTAAATTAAACAAAAGAAGTAAAGGTGTTCTAAGCAGAGAAAACAGTAGCTACAAAAGCAAGGAGGCATGACAGAACATGGTATTTAGGAAAACAGCAAATAATTTAGTATTACTGAAAGGACATACTTGTTAAGAGTATGGGGCAGAAATCAGGCTAAAGCTAAAGTTGGCAATCATCAAAAAAGATGATATTTTACACGGTTTAGAGCTTTTCTTAAAGACTGTGAGAAGCATGGGTGATTATTAAGCAATAGAACATTATTAAATTTGGAAGGCACTGAGAAAAGAAGCAGAAAGACCATTACAGCCTCCAGCAAAAAGAAAGCTGTCATGTCATTTTTGCCATACAAGCTTCTAAATTTAAAGTTGTGGTAGTAATGTATAGACAAGGGGGAAATGGATTTATAAGGTAGTTCCTGGATAGAATTAATAGAATTTGATCAAGATTGGATATAAATAAAGACATAGAAATGCAAAGAGGGAGAAGTTGAGGATGACTTAACTTCAGCATTTACCACAATAGGAAATATAGGAAGAAAATTCGCTGTTGAAATTTGAGCTACCTGTATGATAGCTCTGGGGAAATTTCCACTAGGTTGTGGGACTAACAGCACTAGAATCCAGGAGTGAGAACTAGCTTAAATTTTAAATTTGCATCATTAATCTTTGGTAGCAGTTGAAGCCATAGGTTTTAATGAATGACCTAGTGAGAAGATACAGATTGAGAAAGAGTGGTGGGCAGAGGACCGAACATGATTTTTTTTTTAAGGTTAGGACTTAATGAGCCCACAAAAAAGTCAGAAGCAACTATGGAGATAGAAGATCTAAGGAAAGGGGCGCCTGGGTGGCGCAGTCGTTAAGCGTCTGCCTTCGGCTCAGGGCGTGATCCCAGCGTTCTGGGATCAAGCCCCACATCAGGCTCCTCTGCTAGGAGCCTGCTTCTTCCTCTCCCACTCCCCCTGCTTGTGTTCCCTCTCGCTGTCTGTCTCTCTCTGTCAAATAAATTTTTAAAAAGAAGAAGAAGAAGATCTAAGGAAAAGGAGTGTCACAAAAGCCAAAAATTATTTGATTCGGGAAAGAGGAGTAGTAAAGCATTAAATGCTACAGAGAGATTGACTAAAAGAACTTTAAAAAGCACCCATTTAATTTGTCTATAGCAGGTTATTGCCCCTAGTGAAGGGCATTTCATTAGAATGATTGGGGCAACAGATCATACTGAATTGTGAAAAATGAACATTCCATGACTCTGTCTGCCATCCTGGCAGCTGGAGGAAGGTGGTAGGGATTTAGGATGGGAAAGACGAGTATTTATTATGCCAAGTAGTCCACTAGGTAAGAACTTACTAAAGATTAACACGGTGATGATGAATGGAGCAATATCCTTAAGACAGTAGGAAAAGCTGGACTCTAAAGCAAACTTAAAGTGAAGCGATTAGTATTAGAAAGAAGCTTACCTTTTCCTTAGAGATGGAAGGGAAGAGGCATAGAATTGTTTCATGTTAGAGTAACTAGGTTAATCTGTGATATAGTTAAATTTACTTATCTGTTCAACCAATGTAATAGAGAGTAAAAATGTTAATTCTAGTGACTATTCTTCCTTTATTATATATAGAAGTCATCTTATATTTAAACCAATTTCAGTAACTTCCATTTGACCATGTGTGGTTTTTCTATTTGATCTATGCCCTGTCACCAAATTCGGTTACCAGCTGAAAAATTCATAGTATACTTAATGAGATCTTTGAGAATCATGACCATATTAACATGCTTTGTTTGTTTCAACAGTCCAAAGCGGCATATGTACTCTTCTACCAGAGACAAGACACTTTCAGTGGAACTGGCTTTTTTCCTCTTGACCGAGAAACTAAAGGTGCTTCAGCTGCCACAGGCATCCCGTTAGAAAGTGATGACGATAGCAATGATAATGACAATGATATAGAAAACGAAAACTGTATGCACACTAACTAATGAAAGTCCTAGAAGCCATAAAAGAGAGACTTTCCTGCTGGTGGTGTCTATTGAAATGATCAAGTTACCCACCACATTAAACAAAAGTCTGAGATGGGGAGTTTCAGATAACCGAATGTAAATCCTTTATCAGATTTTAACTTGTGCAGTACTTGAAGTGAAACACAATGAAAACTTTAACAGAAATTGTCTCTTAATACATTTACAGTCTTGTAATTACAAGCTAAATATATATAGGAAATCACAAATAAATCCCTTTTAAGTTTGCTGCTGTTTTGATGAATTATGTTTTCTTTAATTTTTTGGATGTGAGTTAATTGATGACAAATGTTAAATTTGTGGATGTTGGTCATTTATTTTGCTCTACTAATACTGCAAGAAAACTGGCTGAACTTAGTTTTTGGATAATCTAGTTCATGTGCATTAGGCTGCCACATATATTACTATGATATTTAGCTGCAGTATCAACGCGGCATAAATACTGCAGTAATATTCTTAGAAAACCAAATTTTCAAATCTATCCCTGGTAATTAACATGGGCCTATTAAAAAACCAAATCATGATATAAGAAACAATCTTGGAAAAGTTATTTTCTTTTTTAGTATCATTAAAATCCAGAATGTTATATTCATCTTACTGCTGCTGTGGAAACAGGTTCTAGATTTCACACTCCATCTAAAATCAATTTTCAGTTAAATGTAAGTATTTTTTACTGCTATTGGGATCTATTCCTTAGATATTAAAAGATTTTTTGACTTGCTTTAAAATGCATATCTTTAATCTGGTGTTAGTCAAAAATTAAAATTTTTGCTGTTTTTCTCTACCCCATTTTTTGGTAATTTGGCAACTGATAGCTCTTCCAATTATTGTATTATAAGGACAGACTTAAAGTATTCTGCATCCATAGTAATAATTACATCAAGCTTAGATGAGAAATTTTTTTCGTATACTGGCCTTTAAATCATTAATGGACAATTGGCTTTAAAGGTAGGTCTGTTAACTTTCTTTGTGTGTTCCTGATGGAATTCACCATAGCCTTACAGCTTTTCTCAGAAGGTAACTTGTTATAAGAAAATTGGCATTTGCATGTTCTAGAGTCAGAACCTGTATAGTATATAAAGCATACAAACCTTGAATTTGATTTTAGTTCACAACATTCAAGGATCCAGGATGCCAAAAATATATGTGAACATTTGAAACATTTTTCATTTGCTGCTTTTTCCCTTTAATCTAGTTGAAAGAATGTATTGTCGATTGGCATACAATACTGCCTTTAATAGAAAATCTAAATGCTGGGGCACATTTCACATATCGACTACCTGAGAAATTGCTTTGTGTCCCACTGTTATTAAAGCAAAAAGTATAATGTTCTTCACTTGAACTAATCAAATACAATAGATATAAATTGTGTATTGTAAATAAAAGTTCACTCTGTGAGTGCACATTTTGGTAAATTATTTATTTATGTTAGCATTTAAAAGTAAAAAGAAAAAAAATGCATTTGACCAGGATAAATGAGGTATGTTGATCATGGCTTTGCTTTATACCTTGATATTAAAGCTGGTTTTTCATCCTGGTATTTTAAAAGCTGCTTTGGTTTTTTTTTTTTTTTTTCTTTTCTTTTCTTTTCTTTTTTCTTTCTTTTCTTCTTTTTTTTTTTAATGTAAACTAACCTCCCGCATGACAGAGGTTAAAATTTTGTCTGCACTTGAGTTCACTTGAGTTTACATTTGAAATGTGCATGTTTATTTATACAGATTTCAATAAAGCTATTTAAGGCCTTATTTAGTCTTTTATTTCTTACTCTGAATCTTTTGATAAAAACCCCCTATTTTATGGGCAGGTGACTATGTGATAGACTTTTTAGTTATTGTGTAATTGAAGATAAAAAGGAAAGCATGTCAAAGTAAAGCAAATCCTCTTAAGGATTTGTTTCAAAGTTGATTTTTTAACTTAAATATTCATTATATTTGTGCACCTACTAATCACTGTTCTATAGTCTTAAGATAGAGCCGTAAACAAGCATCTCTCCACTCACAGAGCTTGCAGTCTTTTTGTTGTCTACCAACTAAGAAACTTTCCATTTTTCGGAGGTTTAAAGAAAAACCAAAATTAATTTTTTCCAGCTCTAGATTGTACTACCCATTTCTTTTTAATGCCTGCGATTAACTTTTATTCCCATTTAAAGAAGTGTTTTAAAGTAGAAAATGGTCTTAATAATGCCATTGAATTTGTCAAACTCAAATGACATTGTCAGCTGCAAAGAAACACCTAATAATAGTGCAAAAGGCTAATCCATGCTCTACTTAAAAGTAGATATTCATAGGTAATAAGGGTGTAGGAATGTAGCCAGTCTAGAATTCTACTGTTAGTTTTCCTACTTAGTAGTCATATGACTTTGAATTTAATCTCCCCCAGTATGTTTCTTCACCTGTAAAATTACAACAATAATAGCATTACTGAGCACTTAAAATGGACCAAGTCGTGTATTAAAGTGCTGTATGTAGTATCTCATTTAATCCCATAGTAGCTATGAGGTAGAGAGACATTCATCATCACTGTTTTTCATTTGGAGAAACCAAGGTACAAAGCAGTTACTATTCCCAAGTTCATATAATTACTCTGTGGTGGAGCCAATATTCTATCCTCAGTTCTGTATACTACCTCCCACTTTGTTATAGTGTCTGCCTCACAGGATTGTTGAGATCTCCAATGAGATAACGTATGTTATGGAAAGGTGCTTTGTAAACTATGTGGTATACTCATTACTGATTTTAAATTTAATACAACATTTTTTTTCCTTGTTTATCTAACTCAAGTATGCCCTTCTTTACACTTCCCCAAATGCAACCCTAATTTTCAGGACTTTTTTCTTCACCTATAATTTAGTTTAATTAATCTCTGTACAAAAGCTACAGCTTAATACTTTGTTTAAAGATCTTGCTTTCTCTTATAGTCCATTCTTTTTAGCAGCCCTATATTTATCCTTGCTTTCCTGGCAACTCACTATAAAACCACACAAATCATTGATACGGGCATGAAGAAGATCAGTAACTATTGATTGATGTGTAAGGACAGCACTTTCTCATCAATTAATCTCATTGAGGTAAGGACATTTTAAAAGAAATAAGCCAGGAGACTATAAGAAAAGATGAGGTGAGCCTCTTTCATTGGCTTACCAAAGGGGCAGGGAGTGGATGTATGCAGGTTAGAACCTTCTACCCCAGAGAGGAATTGACACTATCACTGGTACATGGTAAAAATAAAAAGCAGGTCAACTTTTAGTCGGTTTTTTATGTTTATGTTCTTTTTTTTTTTTTTTTTTTTTTTCCCAGAAAAAATAAGGGGAAGGGCAGAGGGAGAGAGAATCCCAAAGCAGACTCCCTGCTGAGTGCGGAGCCCAACAGGGGCCCCGTCTCACGACCGTGAGATCATGACCTGAGCCAAAATCAAGAGTCAGCTGCTCAACTGACTGAGCAACCTAGGAACCCCTATGTTTATGTTCTTTATAGACAATGCATTTCATTACTCCTCTTTCCCACCCTCCCTTCTTGGTATGCTTCTGATCTTTGCTTGTGCAGTATAGATTAGCACATTCTCTTTAGGTTAATTTAAGATACAAATTAGAAAATTCTTGATTACTAGGGTAAAGAACCAGAAACCTCTAAAATCTCAGAAAGTAATTTCATTTCTGGAGTCAAAGAAGAATAGTGGAAATCTTTGTATATTTTAACTGTATGATAAAATAAAATTTTTGTTTTCATTTGAAATCACTTTTCTTGAAAATATAATTATATTCATAATTCCCAAATACTTATTTAAATGGCACTTAAAAGTGCCAAAAGATAGGGGGGAAAGGAGAATATATGGATGTCCTTGCTGACTTTTGTATGAAGTTACAGAGGTGCACTATATTGTTTTGTTATCAGATTTTTGCAATGAGAAATATATGTAATTTTCTTACAAGCATTTTAGATTGTGGAACATTTCAGTTAGATATATATGTTTTTCATATGTTTAATTCATATTTACTATATATTAGGCAAAAAAAATTCCAAACAGCTCAGACAACAAAACTTTCATTTAACAAATATACTCAAATTTTTATAAGCTATGTAAAGTAGGTTTTTATCAGAATTGGAGAGTTAAAATGTACGTGGTAAAATTCATACATTGATCAACACTTGTTACAGTAATGATGGGGTAAAGAATTTTTGAATGGGTAACATAAAACAGGCAGTACAAAAATCATTTTTGGCAAATATATGTATTGGGAAAAATACCCCACATCATACCACAGTCTAATTATATTCCAACTCTGCCTTTTGAGAGCCTGGAAATTGCCCAGGTAATGAAAGGAAAAGACTCTAAGGGAATCTAGAAAGTAGATAAACCATTTAAGAGAATCAAGAGTTGACATAATATTTTAGATTAGAGCCTCAGAGGACAGGGAGAAAATCAAATAGATTTTGATGTCTTTTTTTTTTTCCTAGAAATGTCTGTTGAGTGTGATAATACAAAGCAGCTAAAAATACAGCTATCTCTTCGGTAATTGTTCTTTTAAATGGAAATCCTGTAAAAATAAATACTTCCAGTATCTTCCAATATGCAGAAAATCAAATATTTTAAATGTTTAAACTGTTTTGGTAATTAACTGTGTTCTGTATAAAATCATGGTTGATGGTGGTGCTCATTTTGCTCAAAATTTCCTTATATCAGGAACTTGTAGCTTGTTCTATATAGTTTGGTGAAACAAAAAATAGTTTTATTTGCTGTGACCTTCAAATCCATTGCTAGCTGGAGTTAAATCTACATACATAAAAGTAAAACAATAAATATGGAACCATCCCAACAGTCTGTTCCCATAATGTGTATTCTTACCTTTTTCTCAAAAATGACAAATTCTTATAATTTCCCAAACTCGTTTAAAAGCTTAAATATCACTTTGTTTTTTAATTCTTAGTTAAAATCTTTCAGGATTCTTAAACTTTGTAACATCTTAAGTCTGTCACTAAAACTTTTATTATAGTATTTGCTTTTCTTTTAAACTTTATAAAGGAACATTGGAGGTTCATTGATTCTTAGATAATCTGATTCAAATAATTTAGACTCATGTACTGAAGTACCTCACATATGTCTGGCCTTCCATGTGTGCCTTCACTGTTTCTTCTAGCCTGTTTTCTTCTGACCTTGTGTTCTCCTTATAAGCAAGTGAAAGTATTTCATTTTCTTTATAGTGAAAACCATCTTCCATTATATGAAGTGGTGAATTATCAGTGTGCTGAAACAAATAAGAATTATTTTAGAATTGCCCTCAATTGTGAAAAATGAAAAACTAAATTGTAAGTATAGAAAAACTATAGTACGTTTTTTTTTAATTTGAGAAAGGATTCCTGTACAACTTTTAAATATTGAGTGACTTTAGTAGGATAAACTCTTCAATTTAAAAAACTCAGAATTACATTCAATTTTGAGCCATGATTCTATGTATGAGTTGAGGTAATACTGCAGATTTAAGCAGTAAACATCAGTAGTTACAGATACTTGGGTAATATGTTGGGAGACAGTGGGATATGGTAAGGAACATTCTATATCTAGAAATGTTTCCCCACAGCTAGCTCTAAAGTCATTAGCTTCTGATTTTCAGTTTTCTCAACCATAAAATAATACCAGTTTCTTGCAAGGGAGGTAATGGACGTGTAAGTATGAACTTTCCGGTTTTGCAAAATAAGACAGTATTTTGTACTGTAGACAACTAGAATGTTGTATCATCACTCATAAAAGATTTCTTAAATAGAGGGCTCACATTCAGCTTTTGAAATTATTGTTGAAGTATGTATTTTTGCAAAGAATAATCAGTAGGATGGGCCAAAACAAAAGTTGTTTTGTTTTTTTTTTCATTTGTTTTAAATCTTTCTTCTAGCTCCTGTAAAAAATGGAGCAGAAGTATTAGTGTGATGGTAAGCTTGAAAATTAAAATTTCATCATGGACACTAGAATCCAGTTACACACTAACACGTTTTTTAAAACTATTTGTGAATATAACTTTATAGCTTTTACATTAACTTTTTATTTCTTTAGAGGGGTGAGGGGCAGAGGGAAAGAGAATCTGAAGCAGGCTCCAGGCCCAGTGTGGAGCCCAACACGGGACTCTATCTCACAACCCTGAGATCATGACCTGAGTGGAAATCAAGAGTCAGACACAATTGGCTGAGCCACCCAGGCACCCCATATAGCTTTTACATTTAGAACTTTTTCTCTGCCTTAGGCAGACATTCATTATGTTGGTTTTTTCCCCCTAATTTCATTAATCATTGTCTGTAATCATTTGAGTCAAAGAAATAGTTCAGACTCCAGAGGTTATGGCTTTTATTATGTTTGGATATATTTAGTAAAAATTACAAGTCTTTGAGTTTAACCAGTATTAAATAATTCTTTATGTCATGGCAGACTAAAATGTAGCATTCCGTTTGGGAAGATATAAATGTGTTACAGTCAGATCCACTCACCAGGATTATGTCTCCTGGCCACCAGTCTCCTCTTACTCCAGTTCATTCTCTATTCTGCCAGAGTGATCACCATTTAAAAAAAAAAAAAAATCAGATTCTATTCCTCTCTCCAGCTCAAAGTTCTCCTCTAACCCCTCCATAGGAAAAGAGTGGTTTGGAGCATAGACTCGGGAGTTAAACCACTTGAACTCTGAGCCTACCACTTTCTTGCAAGTCATGTCACCCCCTGACTCTGATTTCCTTAGTTTATAAACAGGAACAACTGTAGAATTTACATCTAGGAGGGCTTGGGGTCTGATTAGAAGGAAGTGTGAGACTGTTAAACTGCATATATGCTTAGCAAGCACATAATTTTTCTCAGAATGCACAGTTTACTTGTGGTGGGGAGCTATTAATAATTATTTGTGAGGAAACCAAGCTCCCCATCCACCGGCACCATCCACTCCTGACACTGTATTACCTACCTTTCAGAACTGTGAAGTTTAAACTATCTTGATCTTAATGAAGAATGTAGCAGCATTATTACTAATAAAGTACCCACATTTAGGAATGATTGTTCTCTCTTTATCATTCATTCTGAAGGACACTATGCTTTCTTTAGCAAGAGAGCAGAGAGTAGGGTAATGTTTAATGATACTAATTGTAGTTTGTGTAAACATAAAATAGCCCAACCAGAATTACTTGTATACATAATTTATTAACAAGACCTTTGGGGGCACCTGGGTGGCTCAGCTGGTTAAGCATCTGCCTTCAGCCCAGGTCATGATCCCAGAGTCCTGGGATCGAGCCCCACATCAGGCTTCCTGCTTAGTGGGGAGTCTGCTTCTCCTCCCTCTGCCATTCCCCCCACTTGTGCTCTCTGGGTCGCTCTCTGTCAAATAAATAAAATCTTAAAAAAAAGGGGGGGAGTTTCCTTAATTAACAGAGACTCAAAAACCTGTGAGACAGACCCAAACAGGAGTGAGAGAAAATGGAGCAGAAAAATGTAATTGAGGGAAAATGGCTGAAGTTTTTCCAAGTTTGATTTTAAAAATTTAATAAACAAATAAACCCATCCAGAAATCAAGCATACCCCAAGCAAGATAAATGAAAAGAAAACCATGTGTATATATACCCTTAATAGTCAAACTGATAAAATTCCAAGATAAAAATAAATTCTTGGGGCACCTGGGTGGCACAGCGGTTAAGCGTCTGCCTTCGGCTCAGGGCGTGATCCCAGCGTTATGGGATCGAGCCCCACATCAGGCTCCTCCGCTGGGAGCCTGCATCTTTCTCTCCCACTCCCCCTGCCTGTGTTCCCTCTCTCGCTGGCTGTCTCTATCTCTGTCGAATAAATAAATAAATAAATAAATAAATAAATAAATAAATCAAAAAAAAAATAAATTCTTAAAAGCAACCATGGGGGAAAAGTCACATTATTAGGAAATGATGTGACAGCCAACCATTTCATTAGAAACAATGCCAGGAATAAATGGGATAATGTCTTTATGATCCTAAGAGGTGTGGCAGAGTAGGGGGGACTGTCAAATTTAGGATTGATACACAGGAAAATATCTTTCAAAATTAAAAGCCAATTAAACATTTTCAGATAAAAACAGTTATGTCCACTGGTAACCCATACTGCATGCTAATGGAAATGCTGGAGGAATTTCCAGATGGAAATTCAGATCTACATACATATAGGAAGGAATGAGAGCTCTGAAAATGGTAAGTAGAGTATGTGGATAAATATAGAATAATTTTACTTTCTTAGAAAAACTGAAATAGTTTTTCAAAGCAAAATGAATGATGTGAGAATAAAATAGGAAACAATAGACAAAGACTGAGAGGAGTGTATGTGAAATTATACTGTTATAAGTTTCTTACATTAAATTATATTAATGCAAAAAGATCATGATATATTAATAATGTATATTACAAATCCTAGAATCACACTCAAAGAACAAAAGAGGCATAACTAAAAGCCAACATAAGAGAGAAAATGGGAAAAATAATACTGTTGTCACCCTTCCTTGCCCAGAAAAAGTAAAGGTAGGAAAGGAACAAAGAAAGAACAAATAGAAAACGAAGACAGTAGATTTCAACCCAACCATATCAATAAAAAATTTAATGCACTAACCCCTCTAAGGCAGAGACTATAAGATAGGGGGAAAAAAGAAAAACCCAAGTTTGTGCTTTTCCCTTTAAACAAAAAGTTTTAAATAAAAAGATGGAAAATGATGCACCACGCAAACACCTAGCACAAGAAATTCAGTGTAGTTATATTACTATAAGATGAATGATACTTTTAGAATACTACCCACAGCAAATGCATGTGGGATAGTCTCTACATAGACCAAATGCTGGCCCATAATTACATCAGTAAATTGCAAAGGATGGAAGTCATACAAATATGCTGTCTCATCACCAGATAATTATGTTAGAAATAAATAATAAGATATCTAGAAAATTAACACGGGTCAAAGAAAACTACGTGAAAATTTGTGGGGTAAAGCTAAAACATCTTCAAAGGAGATTTATGACTAAAAATGCTTATTTTAGGAAAGAAGGAGGTTTAAAATAAATTGTTTAAGCATTCTCCTTAAGCTCATAAAAGAAGAGCAAATTTAATGCAAAGGAAACAAATCAGTGAAATAGAAAATGGAGAAAATCAAAGCAAAAGCTGATTTTTGAAAAGTAATAAAAGTAGTAAATTTAGCAAGGTGTGTTAGTTTGCAGGTATTCCATAATAAAATACCAATAAATACCAAACAACAGAAAATCATATTCTCACAGTTCTGGTGACTGAAAGTATAAAATCAACATGCTGGCAGGGCTGATTTCCTCTGAGGTCCTCTCTCATTGGTTTGCAAAGGCCACCATCTGGCTGCTTCTCATTGCCAATCTGTGTACCTCTGGTATCTTTCTGTGTGTTGTAATGTCCTAATAACGACGCCAGTCATACTAGAATAAGGCTCACCCTTATGGTCTCATTTTAACTTAAATCACCTCTTCAAAATCCCTTACTCCAAATAGAGTCAATGTTGAGGTACTGGGAGTTAGGGCTTTGTTATATGAATTTTGAGGGAACACAGTTTAGCCCATAACATTGATAGAATAAATTATCATTATCAGGGATGAAAGCAAGGATATCACTATACATATTATATAGATTAAAGGGATAATATTTTGAAGAACTTTTATAATAAATTCAATAGCTCAGATGAAATGGACAATTTCCTTAAAGAGTACAACCTAACAAAAAATAGAATTTATCACAATTTGACACAGAAGAAATAGAATTCTGAAAAGCTCTATATCTTAAATAAATTGTATTTGTAACTAAAAATCTTCCCACAAAGATAAAAGGAAGATTTGAGTCCATCAATACACTAAAGCCCACTACAACTTCTCTGTTTTGTGAATTACAACTAAAATCTTGAGAATGTTAATAAAACAACTACCTAAAGATTCTGAAAAGTACATAAAAACAAGTGGATTGTGGAAGGAAGTCAGAAGTTGGAAAAGCAATCCATGAAGGGGTGAGTTCTTGAGTTTCTTTTGTCTCACGGCTATTCGTCTAAGGGCAGGCCCAGTTATAGAAATATAAATCTTGTGGATGGCTAACCTCAAATAGAACCTTGTTTTCCTATCTAAAGGAACCGTGAAAGGGGAAACCTACAAGCTGGAAAACGTAACCAGAATTCTGGAAAAGAGAGATTTATGGAAGGTGCTTAACTCAGCATAACACTTACCACTCACCTCTGATTTGTTAATGGACAGGAGAAATCTAAAACATAACCTTTAATATTTAGACCATTGCTCAAGTTTCATACTAACCCCTTATAAACATATGTGCAGGATAGACCCAAAACAACACAGCAGAAGCTCTATGGCTTGAATTAATATTTTTTTTTTAAAGATTTTATTTATTTATCTGACAGAGATAGAGATAGCCAGCGAAAGAGGGAACACAAGCAGGGGGAGTGGGAGAGGAAGAAGCAGGCTCCTAGCGGAGGAGCCTGATGTGGGGCTCGATCCCACAACACCGGGATCACGCCCTGAGCCGAAGGCAGACGCTTAACCGCTGTGCCACCCAGGCGCCCCTGAACTAATATTTAAACCATGGCTCAAATCTCAGACTAAACCTGAGTGATGGAGGTGTGGGAAAGTCTGAAAGGAAAATAGAAAAGATTTTGAAAACAACTGAGATTGGAAGCACTACCTATAAGAAAGCAAGACAGAACTTTTGGTCTGAGCTTGAACTAGGTTGATTGGTTAAGAAGAAAAAAAAACTTAACATCCTCCATAGGATTATAAGAGAACCCACAGTCTACATAGCATCACAGTCACAATTTCCAGGATAGAATCCAAAATTACTTGGCGTACAAAGAATGAGAAAAATGTGACCAATTCACACAGGGAAAGACAACAAGACATAAAACTATAGTAATAAGACTGTAGTATTGTCAGAGAGAGAAACTCAGAGATCAATGTAACAGAAGAGAGGGTCCAAAAATAGAGTCACTCAAGTACAGCCAATCAATCTTGACAAGTTGCAAAAGCAATTCAATGAAGAAAGGATAGTCTTTTCAACAATGAAGCTGGAGCAACTGGCTATCCATAAGCAAAAGAATAAGCCTAAACCCACGCCTCATACAAAAATCAACTCTAAGTGAATCATAGATTTAAATGCAAAGCATAAAAATATAAAACTAAAAGAAGAGTCAACATAGTGAAAATTCCAAATGCTGGTAAGAAGAATACAGAAAAACTGGATCTCTTCTACTGCTGGTGGAAATATAGAATAGTACAGCCATTCTGGCAAGTAATTCGACATTTTCTTTAAAAACTAACATACGATCATCAAACAACCCGGAATCACTCTTGACATTTATTCTAGAGAAATGAAAACTTAGGTCTTCATAAAACTGCTTGTAACTTTATTTGTAATAACTCAAAACTGAAAACAACCAAAATGTCTCTCAATAGGTAAATTGTTAAACAAACTGATATATCCATATTATGGAATTCTACTCAGCAATAAAAGGAAAAAGCTATATATGACAATTTCATTGGCTCTCAAGGGCATTGTGCTGAATGAAAAAAATCAATTTCAGAAGGTCACATACTGTATGATTCCATATATATATATATAATTCTCAAAATAACAATATTATAGAAATGGAAAGCAGACCAGTGGTTTCCAGAGGTTAGGTGGTGGAGATAAGGTGTGGTATGACTATGAAGGAGTATCACAAGAGAGGTCTGTGTGATGATGGAATAGTTTGGTATTTTGATTGCAGTGGTCATTACACAAATATACACATATGATTAAATGACATAGAACTATACACACACATCGTACCAATGTCATTTCTTGGTTTTGATATTGTACAATAATTATATAAGACAGAACCACTGGGGTAAACAGGATGAAAGATACATAGTGCCTCTCTCTGTACTATCTTGGCAACTTTTAGTGATTCTCTATTACAAGATGAAGAGGTTTTAGGGGCGCCTGGGTAGCGCAGTCGTTAAGCGTCTGCCTTCGGCTCAGGGCGTGATCCTGGCGTTCCGGGATCAAGTCCCACATCGGGCTCCTTGGCTGAGAGCCTACTTCTTCCTCTCCCTCTCCCCTGCTGTGTTCCCTCTCTCGCTGGCTGTCTCTCTGTCACATAAATAAATAAATAAAATCTTTAAAAAAAAAAAAAAAGATGAAGAGGTTTTAAAAGTTAGGTACCTAATTACTGGATGGATTCAATAGCATAATGGTGATATAAAAGAAAAAAGTCTTTGAACCTAAAGAGTGATAAACAGAAATTGTACAGTCTGAAGAACATGGTCAGGGGAAGACTTTTGAAAGAAAGAAAGAAAAAGAACAGAGCATCAAGGACCTGTGGGACAATATTTTTAAAATCTAACGTATTTTCCACTGGGTTCCCAAAAGGAAAGGTTAAGATTGGACCAGGAAAATTATTTGAAGAAATAATGCCCCCACACATCCCAAACTTTTTTTTCTTTTTTAAAACATCCCAAACTTAGTAAGACATAAACTTACAGATGAAGGAAGCTTGATGAAACCCAAACAAGATAAATTCAAGGAAAATAACATTTAGACATATTATAATGAAATTACTGAAAACTAGTTAAAAATGCTTTTTTTTTTAAATCTTAATAGAACTAAAGAAAAATGAAATATTGCATATGGAAAAACAATGATTTGGATCAGCCTGGATTTCTCATCTGAAGGCATGAAATCCAAATGACAATGGAAGAACATCTTTAAAGTGATAAAAGAAAAGAACTGTCAACCCAGGATTCTATGTCCAGCAAAAATATCCATCACAATGAACATGAGATAAAGACATTATGCAAGAGATTTAAACAGGCATTTCACCAAAGAAGATGGCATGTATATAAATGAAAAGATCCATATTTAGATACATACATAGATGGCATATAAACAAATGAAAAGATGCTTAACATCAGCCATTATGATGATTTTGCAAATTAAAACGACGATGTTATACCACTATTGATCTGTTGGAATGGCTAAAATAAAAATTACTGACAATACCCAGTTTTAGTAAGGATGTACAGCAACTAGAAAGCTCATTTATTTCTAGTGGGAATGCAAAATGATTTAGCCACTTTGGATAACAGTCTGGCAGTTTTTTTATACAGTTAAATATACACTAACCATACAACGCAGCAATCCCACTTCTAGGTATTTACCTGGGAGAAATGAAAACTTACTTAATTCATAAATTGATAGATCTCATGGTACAGTACACCCAAAAAATGTTAATTTTACTCCTTAAAATGTTAATTTTACTCTAAAAAAAAAAAAAAAAAAAGCCTTGAAGTTTCACTACTGATTTCTGCCTATCTATCTTAAGGAAGAAATAATACTAATCTTACACAAACTCTTCCAGAAAATAAAGAAGGGAACACTCCTCAATTCATTTCTTGAGGCCAACATAAACTTGATAATAAAACCTATCAGATTCAATAAACATAGATGCAGGGGCGTCTGGTGGCTCAGTTTGGTCAAGTGTCTGTCTTTGGCTCAGGTCATGATCCCAGGGTCCTGGGATAGAGCTCCACATCAGGGTCCCTGCTCAGAGGGAACTTGCTTCTCCCTCTCCCTCTCCCTCTGCCTGCTGCTCCCCTTGCTTGTACTCACTCATTTTCTCTCTCTCTCTCTCTCTGTCAAATAAAATCTTTTTAAAAATAAACATTGATGCAGAAATCCTCACAGACACATACAAAAGTTAGCATAAGAATCCAGCAATTTTTAAAAGAATAGTACATCCATGACCAAGTGGGGTTTATCCCAGAAATTCAAGGTTAGTTCAAAAACCTATGAGTCATTGCTCATTGGATATAGAGTTTCTGTTTTGCAAAATGAAAAATTCTAGAAATCCATTACAGCACAATATGCTTCATATATTTTGATGGTCTGTCATTAGATGTGTAAATATTAATATATCTTCTTGCTGTATCAAACCTTTATTAAAATTAATGTCCTTCTTTGTCTCTTGTATCCTTTTTAAAAATTTACATCTGATATCAGTATAGCCAGCCCTGCTCTCTTTTGGTTGCTGTTAACATCAAATATCTTTTTCCATTCCTTCACTTTCAACCTGTTTGTGTTTTGGGATCTCAAATTCTTTCTTGCAGACAGCATGTAGTTGGATCACGTGTTTTTACCCATCCTGCCAATCTCTGTCCTTTTGATTGAAGGTTTTAATCCTTTTAAATGTAAAGGTAGTACTGATAAGAAAGGACTTAACTTTTGTCATTCCGCTATATACTAATTCAATCTCCTTAGTAGTGGTTGATCTGTTTAGACTTTCTATATCTTCATAATTTAGTCTTGGTAGGTTGTTATGTGCCCAGGAATGTATTCATTTTTGTCTAATATGTTAGCATATAATTGTTCATAGTAATGTCTTACAATCTTTAGTATTTCTGTGGTACTAGTTGTCATGTCTTTTCTTTCATATCTGATTTTCTTTGACTTCTCTTTTTTCTTGGTGAGTCTAGCTAAAGGTCTGTCAATTTTGTTTATTTTTTCAAAAAACCAGCTTTTAGTTTCATTGATCTTTTCTATTTCCATTTTAGTCCCTATTTTATGTATTACCACTCTGATCTTTATTTTGTTTCTTCTAACCTTGAGCTTAGTTCTTTTTTTTTAGTTTTCAGAGGTGTAAAGTTAGGTTGTTTATCTGAGATCTTTTTTCATAATGGAAGTATTTATTACTATCAACTTCCCTCTTAGGACTGCTTTTGCTGCATCACCTGAAGTTTAATATGTTGTGTTTCTATTTTCATTTGTCTCAAGATATTTTTTGATTTCCTCTTTGATTTCTTCTTTGTCCCATTGGTTGTTCAGGTGCATGTTATTTAATCTCCACATATTTGTACATTTTCCAGTTTTCCACTTATAATTAATTTTTAGTTCTATACCATCGTGGTCAGAAAAGATATTTGATAGGATTTCAATCTTCTTAAATCTGTTACGACTTGTTTCGTGGCCTAATAGATGATATATCCTGGAAAATATTTCATGTGTGCTTGAGAAGAATGTGTATTCTGTTACTGTTGGACAGAATGTGCTGTAAATGTCTTTTAGGTCCATCTGATCTAATGTGTAGTTTCATTTTGGTTTTTTCTACTGTGTAGTTTTAAGTCCAATTTTTCCTTGTTGATTTTCTGTCTGGATGATCTATCTATCCACTATTAAAAGTGGAAAGATTTAATGAATTTTTAAATTATAATAGAAAACAACTAAGAAATTTCTCCCCTGAGACTGTCTCAGGTCTTCTAAACCACCCCATTTATACTTCACCCACCTCTGCTATTTTCCCCTTTAAGTGATCAAGTGGGAAAAGCACTGGGTTGATGAAGTTGGTTCTCTGCTAGAGTGATGTCATCTTTGATATAATTACATTCCAGCAGGCAGATGACTTACGTGTAAAGATTGGTACAGTACTCCTGAAGCTACTTTTCTCCTCTGCCTGCTCTCCCCTCTTCACATCCTTTGGAGCGGCACCATGCTACTAGTTAAAAGTGTGAACTGTGGGGCCAACCTTCCTATATTCCCACTCCCGCCATTTAGGAGCTATTTAACCTTAGGAAATTTAACTAAACCTCTTCCTGCTTGAGTCTCCTCATCTGTAAAATGGATATAATAGTGTTTATTTGATAAGATTATTATAAGAACTATATAATAATATTTGTAAAATGCTTAGGTCAATCCCTTTGTGTGCCAACTTAATTGGGTTCGTATTTCCTATGCCTGGAACACACTAAGTGTGAATTAGCATTCCTGAAATAAGTCTCTCTCAAATAGAGCTGGGAAGAGTTCTTGAAAGAATAGGTCTTGTCTCTCTTCCTCTTCTCTCTCAATCCCTCTCCTGTTTTCTCTCTGACTGCCCCTCATTCACTCAACAAATACTTACTGAGTACCTTCTGTGTGCCAGGTGCTATTTAGGCCGGTGATTATTCTGAATTTAAAAAGCATTGTTTTTGGCTTTTTACAATATAATGAACCAAATCAGTACTTGAGCAAGCTGTTACAATGCCATGAGGTGGAGAGAGGAGAAGGATAGGCACTACGCAGGTTATTCTGTGTTTATCTATACTGTTTCTAAGTTTCTCTTTCTGTCTCTGTCTGTGTCTTTCTCTGTGTGTGTGTGTGTGTATTCCTCTTGAAGAAAACAAACTAAGAAATTCCCTGCTCAAAGGACGGGAAGAACTGGCTATCTTCTATTAGAAAAGTAGACAGGTTTCAGTTATTATTGTTAGTAGATGAACAAAGATAGTCTGGTTGTAGTCAATTCTAGCCAGCAGGGGGCAGGAGTGTCCAGCTGTATGTGTCATTGCAAATATTCGGCTCTTCTCAAGACCTATATTAAATAAGAAGTGCTTCTGATTTGATGTGTCAGAGCTTTTCATTTTCAAGCTGTACAGTTGGTGTGTAGTAAAAATGGCTTTGGGTATTGTCATGTTAAAACTGGTAAAAGGAAGAAGTTTCTACTGGTTATGGCGCTTAATTTTTGATTTCCCGCAAAGCTGTGCCTCTCCTTAGACCTCCAAAGAACAAAATCTTCTACCTTCACATTCAGCAGATCATCTCAACTGGAGACAGGAATGGAGGGAAATACATATACTGTCAAGATATCAGGCCTCACCAGCTGGGCAACCTTGGGCTTATTTAACTTGTCTCTTTAAGATATTTGCAAAGACTAGAGTGAAAGTCACGTTAGACTGACCAGGGAATCACACCCGTCAGGGACTGTGGACATAATAGAATACATTCAGTTGACACTGAGGGGCTAAGCCAAGGATATCCCCTTGTTCTCTGATCTCTCAGCTTTCTGCACTCACAGCAGTTACAGGGGAGGGCCATGCATTCCCAGAAGTCGGATCCAGCTCAACTATGTTAAAAAGGTGGGTTTCTTGTATGTTTTCAGGGATCTTACTTTTTATCCTTTCATTTATTATTTATCTTACAAAAGATGTTTTGAGTCCCCACACAACACATAAATTATTCTCTCTCACTTGTCGCAGGCTTTCTATAGGCTTCACATGCACTTTCTAAATATTCCTTAAAACAAACAGATCTGGGATAGAGGAGAATACCCCTCAGTTTCCTTGTTTTTATTATTTAATTTCCTTTTAATCATGAGTATTTTATTTTAAATGTTTAAAAATAATGCAAGCGGGAAGTGGCAGAACGATAACATGGAAGGGTTACCTTGGAATGGCTGTTCCAGCCTGGATTTCTGTGTTTACATGAGGGCAAAATAAGCTTCAACCTTATTAAAGCCATTGTGTTTTGCATCTCTGCACCTCACAGCCATACTTACTTCACATTAACAGACTAGGTGAGTTCTGTAGCTAGTACAATTGCATTCAAAAGTCCAGTCTTTTTTCCTTATGTATATGTAATACAAAGAGTGTCATCAAACCACATAGCTTTATCACTTAACATTATATGGTGAGCAGTGCCCACATAAATACCTCTGACGCTATGGTTTGTAACGGCCATATAGTATTCTACTATGTCTTAGTCTAACCATTTCTCTGTCTTTCATGTGCTAGCATTCTACTGAAGAAGAATGAATCTCCTTGTATATCAATTTTTGTGCACATTGCTTATTATTTTAGGAAAAAGTCCTACATGTGATTAGTTTCTATAGTTTTACTCTCATCTACTATTGGGATTTTATTGTTCTTTTAAGAGAAAAAAATGTAATGTTTTATATTTGTAAAACAACATTTGTGTAATGAATGTGTAAGTTTGAAGAAGAATAAAATAAACACCATGGAGCCCTTCGTCCAATCTCAGAACTTAACTATCAATATTTGAAGCTGCCCGTGGGCTCCTCTCTAATCTCAACCCCTGCCAACCCCCTGGAGAAAAATACTGTACTAAAGTTTGTGGTTCTCCTCCCCGCCTTGTTGTCATTTGTCTTAGCACATACATATCTCAGTTGCTGAAGCCAAAAGGCTTGGAGTTATCTTGGATTTCTTACTACTCCCACCCCCCCTTATCTAATCTGTTAGCAAATCCTGTTGGCTCTGCCCTAAAAAATATATATCCAGAATTCACCACCACAGCAACATTCTTCTCCAAGGCACCACCTCTCACCTGGATCCTCAACGTAGCCTCCTAACTTGATTCTCTTGTTTTGCTCCCATTCCGTCTATTTTCATTACAGTGGCCCCAGTAATTCTGTTTAAACCTAAGTCAGATCATGGCAGACCTTTGCACAAAACCTCCCCGTGGCTCTCAGAGTAAAACCCTGCAATATCCTAGAGGCTCAGTCCCACTCTGCCTTGCTTTTCTGAACCTGCGGCCTACTACCTTTCTCACTCCAAATACTCGAGTCAAACGAGTACACTTGTTGTTCCTTGAGCCCACCCAAAACCACTCAGATCTTGGGACTTTTGTACTCTCTGCTTCTCCTGTCTGAACGCTCTCTCCTCAGATATCTGCATGGTTCAGGTCCTCCCTCCAGTATCCCTTCTCAGAGAGGCCTTCCCTGGCCACCCCACTACTCTCCCTATCACTTTCTAGCCACTTCACTTTATGTGTCTCTTTAGCACTTTCCACTAATATAGATTTAATTTACTTGTTTGTTGTCTGTTTCATCACTAGAAATTAAGCACCATGAGGTCAGGCATTTTTGTGTCTACTGCTGCCTGTATCTTTGGTGTCTAGAACATTGCCTGGCACATAGCAGGTACTCAAAAATTACTTGTTGAATTGAAATTGAATTGAGTGTATATATGTATTTTTATATATTGTTTGGCTTTGTGGTTTTATGAAAATGATATCATCCTCTACGTGCACATCTATGACGTGCTTTATCTCCCCCCCATCGTATGTCTGATTTACCCACATTAGTCTGAATGGTTATGATTAACTCATTTTCACCAGTGTGACATTTCGGTGAGTGTCTGTATCATTTAATTAACCATTCTTCTCTTGATGGACATTTGGGTTGTTCCATTGTTTAGTTATTTATAACAATGCACACATACGTGTGTAAACATTTATGTATTTATAGACATGTACACATAGGCTTTGGGGTTCTTAGCATGTCTGCAGGATAAAGTGCTGTCATTGGAATTGTTGGAATAGAGGGTATTCCCCTTTTTTTATTTAAAAACATAGTCTAAACTGTGGTTAAAAATATAAGATAAAATGTACCATCTGAACCATTTTTAAGTTTACATTACAGTTAACCATATACAGTTCAGTCGTGTTAAGTATCTTCACATTGTTGTGCACCAGATCTCCAGAACTTTTCATCTTGCAAAACTGAAACTCCATACCAGATAAAGAACAACTCTGCACTTCCGCTCCCTCTATCCCCTGGCAACCAGTATTTGACCTTCTGTTTCAATAAATTTGACTACGTTAGATATGTCGTACAAGTGCAATCACACAGTATTTGTCTTTCTGTGGCTGGCTTGTTTCACTTAGCATAATGTCCTCAAGTTTCGTCCATATCGTAATATGTGTATTTTTTTAAGTATGTTGTCTTTTTCTACTTTCTGAAAAGTTTCTCACTTCTGTCTTGTGCTTTTCTCATAAATTATTTTTCACTACACAGTTTCTTTTTAATTAATAAGGCGAGCATAAAAATGAAATCATACCATAATTTTAAAAACAATACACTGGGGCATCTGGGTGACTCAGTCAGTTAAGCAGCTACCTTCAGCTCAGGTCCTGAGATCCAACCCCACATCGGGCTCCCTGCTCAACGGACAGCCTGCTTCTCCCTCTCCCTCTACCTGCCGCTCTGCCTACTTATGCTCTCTCTCTCTCTGTCAAATAAATAAATAAAATCTTTTTAAAAAATTAAAATTAATTTTAAAATACACTTATTGGGAATTAATTAAACAAATGCAAATATAAAATCTTGTACTTTTTAGACCACTTTTATTTTTAAATCCATTTTATTGAAGTATAATTTATATATAAAAACTAACCAATCTTAAATGTTCATTTCAATTACTTTTGACAAATGTGTACAGCTATGCTGTACACATCATGTAACATTTCACCCTCAAACTACCCACATGCCCTATTTTAGACAATCCCTTCTTCCCACCCCTCACTCCTGGCACCACTGCATGGGAACAGGGCGGGTATACTGAAATTCTCTGTACTATCTTTACAATCTTTCTGTAAATCTAAAATTATTCCAAATACAAAGTTGAGTTAAAAGAGAGAATCAGTGGGGCACCTGGGTGGCTCAGTCAGTGAAGCCCCGACTCTTGATTTTGGCTGGGTTGTGATCTCAGGGTTGTGCGATGGAGCCCCGAGTCCAGGCTCGTGTTGGGTGTGGAGCCTGCTCAAAATTCTCTGTCAGTCTCCCTCTGCCCCTCTGCCCCCTCTCCAAAAAAAAAAAAAAAAAAAGAGAGAGAGAGAGAGAGAGAGAGAGAATGAGAGACCACCAGACCTGTATTCACCTATTATTCATTCTGTTGTACTTGGAACTGCTCTCATTCCATCCCTCGTCACCCAGAGATAGGGTAGCACCAGTATTAGTTCCCTATTGCTGCTGTAACACAATTGCCACAAATTCAGTGACTTAAAACAAGATAAATTTATTACCTTAAAGTTCTAGAGATACAAAGTAGAAGATGGAACTTATGACCTAAAGTCAAGGTTTTAGCAGAGCTATGTTCCTGCTAGAGGCTCCATGGAGCAATTCGTTTCCCTGTCTTTTCCAGCTTTTTTTTTTTTTTTTTAATTTTACTTTTTTTTTTTTTTGACAGAGAGAGAAACAGCCAGCGAGAGAGGGAACACAGGCAGGGGGAGTGGGAGAGGAAGAAGCAGGCTCTCAGCAGAAGAGCCCAATATGGGGCTCGATCCCAGGACCCTGGGATCATGCCCTGAGCCGAAGGCAGACACTTAACGACTGAGCCACCAGGGCGCCCCTGTCTTTTCCAGCTTCTAAAGGCCATCCACATTCCTTGGCTTGTTGTCACTTTTTCTGTCTTTCAAGCCAGCAGGATAACATCTTCACATTTTCCTCTCTCCTTTTCTCTTGCATACCCATGCTTCTGTTGTTACATCTCCGCTTATGATTCTGACCTTCCTGGGTCTCTTACAAGAACCACTGTGATTACATTGGGCCCACCTGGATAATACAGGACGATTTTTCCATCGAAGATCCTTACTCATACACAGAGTCCCTTTTGCTCTGTAAAGTAATATATTCACAGGTTCTAGGATTTAGGACATGGACTTTTGGGGGTCCCTTGGGGGAACATTTTTTTTGCCTACCACACATACCTATGAAATTCTAGAAAAGCTGGTTACATCTGAGGGTGGTCATGCAGTTGGAAGGTACCAGGATACCAATATGGTCATCCTTACTACAGAAGATTTGTGAACAAAGTTTCTATCATACTTTGATTTGAGGGCAATGGCCACAAGAGACAAGAGATGTAAAGTAAGGAGAAGGGCCTATTTTAATTTGATGCCTTGACAGAGCAGGGGTTTGAATTTGTGATCTGAGCAAAGGGACTGTATTTTAACGATCCAGGGCACAGTGAGTTACTTGACATGGATATTTCTAGTTTGTGACCATAAACCTAAACACCTAAGATGGCAAGATCGCCCTATGTAGCAGTTGGAACCATCTGATATAATGAGAACCTGCAGGGGCAGGTAGGTGAGGTAAGTAATATTGATTACCTAATCCTGGGGAATGCCTAATTTCTATAAAATTCCCCAAGGATACTGTAGCAATCTAGCTCAACATTAGAAAGATGATGCTTTGGTTCCATTAGAAAAAGATATTAGCTTCACCGTGCTAAGAAAAGAATAAAGAACAGTATTAACTGTCATTGGCCATCAGTATCTGCTGACATAGGAGTGAAGGGAGAAAGTACATTAGGTACCCATGTACTCAATAAATGGGTGGACTGTGGCTAAACTATGTTCTCAATCGACGGGGCATGTTAACCTGCAGTTAGTGCTGAGAACGGGTGGATCCCATAGATTGTAGATGGAGGTACTGAATGTGCTGAAGTGTAGGAGATCCAGACAGACAAGCTAATGGGTGGCAGATACACCAATGAAAATAATCAGGGTCACACATCGTTGGCCCTCTGGAATCTATCTATTTGGGGCTTGAGCAATGGCAGGAGTTTTATAGAAAGAAAAGGTACTGACTGCATAATTGACCAGTGCATCATTACCACTTGTGCTGGATATTCTCCTCTTCTAAATCCTCTCTCCACTATTTTCCTCCCTTCTCTGTATTTCTAGGATATTAAAATTGACCATCGATAAGTTTCCATATCCTTGAGGTTCCTGTTGGGTTTGGCCAATGGGAGCACTGGCAGGAGGGGATAAGGAAGGAAGAGAGGGAGGGCAAGGCATTATTCTCCAGCTCCCTTCCTTAGGGTGCACTGTGGGACATCTGCTGCAATCACAACCACTCCCCCTAGGTTCCAGTAACTGGCCTTCTCCTTGTCTCTTCAGGGTGGGGAGGAATGACAGCTCCTCACAGCTTTCAGCCCAGGGTGGGGGTTTCACCTTCCCTTAAGGATTCTTTTAAACCTGTCCAAACTTTTTAAACAGCTTCTTTATTAAGCAAAGCTCAAATACCCGTTTTGGGAGTGCCTTTCTCTTCTTGCTTGTCTCCGGATTGATACGTCCCTCAAACTAAGGAGTAGATCCACCACCAGGGGGATTCCTTATGAGCCTGAGACATTCAGGGGCGGCTTAGGGCATTGGGAGGTGCTTCTGAATCATATAATTTAGTTTTTGACTTAAAGGAATACGGCAACCTTTATAACACCTTGGAATTCATTTATTCAATAAATAATTATTGAACATATGTTATGTGCCAGACACTGGAAATACCGCAGTGAAGAAAACAGACAAACACCCCTGTGCTAGTGGACCTTTATGCAGGTGGAGGAGACAGATGATGAACAGAGTAAATTAAATATATACTGTATGTTAGATGCTATGAAGGAAGAATGAAGCAGGGAAGAGAGCTGGGGGAGTTGGAAGTGTGCAGGTTGATTTTACTTATTTTTTTAAGATTTCATTTATTTATTACAGAGCATGTGCACGTGCACAAGTTGGGTGGGGGGGCCGAGGGAAAGGGAGATGCAGGCTCCTGCTGAGCAAGGAGCTTGATGGAGGGCTGGATCCCAGGACCCTGAGATCGTGACCTGAGCCAAAGGCAGATGCTTGCCCGACTGAGCCACCCAGGCATTCCAGAAAAGTGTGCGATTTTAAATTGGATACTCAGGGAAAGTTTCAGTGAGAAAATAACATTTGAGTAATGACCTCAAAGAGAGTTGGCAAAATAGTTGACAGGAAATAAAAATAGGACGTAGAATATGAAGCAGTGCCTGAAACTACCTACCAGATATCTGCAGGCTGAGAGATTTTGCTATCTCCCTGACATTACATGAAACGAGCTATTTTCCAAGGATGCTCCAGCCAAATTTTCAATATGGCAGCTGCCAGCAATAGTGCTGATGGTGCTGAGAATGAGCTAAGGGAATGTGGCCATGCCTGGCATCTTTTACAACATTAGGCTGCAAACTCATCCTCTTTCTAATCCTCAGAACGAGCGTATTACAGTGTAAGGAAGTCATCTTCTTGTGCTGCTGCTTTTAAAGATGGAAAAGAGTCTCTGAAGAGTTGTGTGAAGAACTGGCAGAAAAAGGGAGTGGTCAACAGCCAGGGACCTTCTGCCCTGGGGTCTTATCCCCATTTTCTCCCTTCCCTACACCTCAGCTTAAACTCACCAGCAAGAATAAAAACTAGGGCGGGGCTTTGACCTCTTCTTCAATATATAAGGTCAGACCAGGTAAGTGATACCTCAGGGGAATATGAGCTCGGAGGCCTGAATAACAAGATACCTGGGTCAGGTAGGTAGCTGCTGCTGGTAACAGAAACACATAAGGGCTAATTTTCCCACACAATGGAAGTCCAAGGAAATAGAGAATCAAGGGCTAATAAACCAGCTCCACGAAGCCATAAAGGAGGCAGGCTTCCTTCTCCACCATTCTTAGCATGAAGTTTCCACCGTCAATATCACAAGTGGCTGCATGAACGTTCAGCCATCATTTCTGCTTTTCAGGTTGGAAACACAAGGAAAGACAGAGGGCCAAGACGGAAACTCAGCCGAGCTTTTTCAAAGTCCTACCTATCAACCTCCAATTAACTTAAGGTTATCAGAAAGTGATGTTTTAAGCATTTTATATTTTTGCTACTTACAGGCTTTTTATGAGTTTTCCTATGTTTTAGGAAATTTATTTAGAGTCTTGGGTTGATCTGAAATACATTATAATTTTTACTGTTTAATGACACAACATCTCATTTTCAAAAAGTGTTACATTAAGCAGGACATGCCTATATTAGGAAACTAATCCAATAGTTTGGTAAAAAAAAATTTCATTATAATCAAGTTTATCTTAAGAAGTAAGCATAATCCATATCAGAAAATTCTAGCAATAGAATTCCTTCCTAACATTCTAGAGAACATGATATGATAAACTCTGAAGTCTTTTATAATGATTCCCACTTATGCAAAAATTTCTAATTTTTAAATTTTTATTTATTTTTATTTTTTTAAGATTTTATTTATTTATTTGAGACAGAGAGAGAGACACAAGTGGCTGGGGGAAGGATAGAGGGAGAGGGAGAAGCAGACTCCCCACTGAGCAGGGAGCCTGACTTGGGGCTCAGTATGGGGTTCCATCCCAGGACCCTAGGATCATGACCTGAGCAAAGACAGATACCCAGGCGCCCCTATTTAATTATTTTAAAAGTAGGCTCCACAGCCAACATGGAGCCCAACATGGGGCTTGAACTCACAACCCTGAGATCAAGACCTGAGCCAAGACCAAGAGTCAGAGACCCAACCGACTAAGCCATCTAGGCACCCTATGCAAAGATTTTTTAAAAACCCTTAACAAACATAAAATAAAAGTAAACTCCCTTATCTTGATAAAGGTTTAATACCAAAAACTTAGAGCAAACTTTTATTCAATGGAAAAAAATTTACTTTAGATTCACTTTAAGATCAGGAAAACACAAGATTGTTCACATTCATTGTTAGTATTTTACATGGTTCTGCAGGACCAAATAAGCTGTATAAGAAAAGAAAAATAAATAAGAGATGTAAGAATTTGGGGGAAAAAAAGTTAAAGCTCCCACTATTTCCAGATGATATGACCATCTATACAGAAAACTTAGAACCAACAACCCAACTATTAGCGTGAATGAGAGTAAGTGCACCAGATGTAAGACGAGTTGATACAAATCAATGGTATTTCTCTTATGAGTAATAACCGGAAAATATAATTTAAACAACAAAAATATAAGTATCTAAGAATTTAACTTACCAAATAATAGAGAAATTATCTATGGAATATATTTTTAAACTCTCTTAAAAGACATAGGGAAATATTTCACTAAATGGAAAAATACTTTGTTACGTTGAATTGAGAGAACATTATTATAAAGACCCCTGTTCTCCCCAAATTAATCCAAAAATTCCATGCAATCTCAATCCAAATTGCAACTGTGCTTTTGTTTTGTTTTGTTCAGTTTTCTTTGGTTTGGAAACTCAACAGTCAAAAGTTAGTTGAAAGAACAAAGGCCCATAATTATCTAACTTTTTCAGTTGTAAAGGAAGCTCCAAATGGGGAGGAAGAGGCATTAAGACCCATTACAAAGGCATGGAAATAGAGAGTAGAGTACAAGAACAGAGATAAATAGACATTGGACAGAATACAGAGTTCAGAGATAGACCCATATATATTTGAGACTTATTACCTCCTGGAAATAGGGAAAGGACAAGCTTTTTTTGGGGGGACTTTTTGGGAAAACTGGATCACCAAACGGGGAAAAGTAAAACTGCATTCCTTCCTAACATGATCCTTGAATGTGGACCACAAATACATTAAAGACTAAATGTGAAAAGTAAATTCCTAAAGATAACATCCTTGACTATCTTTAATATATAATCATGGCTGTAGGTACTGCGAAGGAAAGGGACACTGGATTAAAATTAGCCCCAATTTAAAGACGAACAATAAACTACAATTACAGTAGTTTCAATAAATACTCTCTCCCTGGAATCTGTTCCTAGTTATCCCCAAATATCCTTGAATATGCTGGGTGAAAAAAATAACCCCAGCCAGTTGGTACCCCATTACCTTTTCAGTAGACACCGGAGTTATCTATTCTATCCTCAACACCTCACAGTTCCCCATTAGAATCCCTCAAGTACGCAAGTCCTCTCTGTGTAGGGTAGATAATATACCACATGATTAGCCCTTCCTAAACCTCTTAGACCCCACGTTGTCTGACATAACTTTTTGTTAAACTGCACAATAGGGGCGCCTGGGTGGCACAGTGGTTAAGTGTCTGCCTTCAGCTCAGGGCGTGATCCCGGCATTATGGGATCGAGCCCCACATCAGGCTCCTCCGCTGTGAGCCTGCTTCTTTCTCTCCCACTCCCCCTGCTTGTGTTCCCTCTCTCGCTGGCTGTCTCTATCTCTGTCGAATAAATAAATAAAATCTTTAAAAAAAAACTGCACAATAATCCATTAGGCAAGATTTTACTTTCTACTTGGAATATTAACATTTCATGTTGGCCTGAAGGACTGACCCTTGAAGTCCTGGGCTCCTCCCCCACTCACCTTTGCCTTCTGACAGTTCTGACGGATCACCCCAATTTTATTGTTTTTCCACTATGAAAATTCCTGAATGTTTTGATATTTTTTCATATTTTCTTTCTTAAAATAAATGTATTATGAAAACAAGAAGAGGAATATTTGAGTAATGGGACCTTTGAGCAGGTGTAATTAAGAAAGTTAGGGGCGCCTGGGTGGCTCAGTTGATTATCTGCTTTTGGCTCAGGTCATGATCTCAGAGGCCTGGGATGAGTCCTGAGTTGGACCTCCCTGCTCCGTGGGGAGTCGGCTTCTCCCTCCCTCTCTGCAGCGCCTCCTGCTTGTGAGCGTGCGTGCGCTCTCTCTCTCTCAAATAAATAGATAAAATATTTTTTATAAAAAGAAAGAAAGCAACTTAGAATGGGGCGGTTGTGGAACGCTGCTATCAGCCTCCTACTCCGCCCCTGCTCACCTCTGAGAATCCAAATTAGGCCTCCAGGAAGAATTAACGTTGACCCCTTCCATTTCCTAAACCCGAAGTCCCGGGATACCCTGACATATACCCCCGCAGAACATTGACAACAAAAGATTTGCTATTAAGAAGAAACACTTTGGGAACAGTAAAAATCCTTGCTCGTGATAAGCAGAGACCACCCTCTTCAGAAGGCTGCTAGCATCAAGGCTATTAGATCTTTGTCTCCGTATGCATACAAACATTGCTTCCAGAGATTTTCCTCCCCAGAAAGAACAGAGGATGGATTCCTGGCTTGCTTGATGAAAAACATCTCCCCAAATAAAGCTCATCTTAGTTCGGAAAGTGACCTTGGTCCACGCTCGAGTATCCCAGTTTGAGGTGGAGTCTCCCTGGGGTCGGGACGGGGGCTGGGGTGGTTGTGGAAGGGGGGTTAACCAGACAAAATGCCTGGTGGTTGGAATCTGACAGTTCTGTAAGGATGACTCTCAGGGTTTTCATCATCCTGTCCCTGCTAGGACTGCTCTCCTCCTTACAGCCCGCTTGGTGGTAGTATAATATGGCGTGTGTCCCTTTCCTTTGATCTGGGTAGGAGGGGGCCTTGTAGACACAGTATTTCTCATCTAAAAACTGTGCCTGGAACTGGAGATCCTCCTTGTTCTGACTTTCCTCGAATGCTGGAAATTTCTGCCTAAGAAGACCCTGTTTCTTTCCAAGGATTTTCCCCAAGACTAGCATGTGCCCCTGGAACTTCAGGATCCTGAAAACCAATAATGTCAGTTCTATTTTCATCTGAACTTGGGCTTCACACAGAATCTGGTACTGACTTGGGTTTTTGCAGTCATCCTTCCTGCCCCTTGGCTTTTTTTCTGGAGCTGAAAATAGCTCATTATGTTTTTTTCCCATTTTCATTTTGGAAGGACCCTCTCCGTTTTGTGGCAGGACCAGTAGAGTCTTGCTCATAAGGAGCTCGGGTAATTAACTGGCTTGGGCGGGTGGGCTCTTCCCTCTGACTTGGAGATCCTCCAATCGTTTCTGTACCCGCAACATGCTCTCCCGCTTTGGGGCCCCTAGTGTTCTCTCAGTCATAGCAATTGCATTCTTTTCTAGCTCTTTCTTGCAGCCTGAAGTTTCCCATGTTCCTTCTGGCACAGGCCACTCTCTCTGGCCTCCCTATTAAAGACAAGCACGTAGGAAGGTGTTGGGTCTCTGCTGGCCCCACTCTGGCATAATACTCAGAGACCCAGAAGTCAAGCTGCCTGAGGCTAGGCACAATGCAATCAAACAGGACTGGGCTGGTTCACGGGTTCTGTGTCCAATGTTACCAGGAAGGTGATCTTTAAAGCATAGCTATCTTGTGTCTGGATCTTGTGCACTCAACATGCTCAGTGATGTGGGGCATTCCTTGCTTCCTGAAGCCCCTAGACCCATAGACACCCATCTACCGATCATCATTTTCCAGGTCACTAGTTCTCACAAAGTCTCCTGATAGTTGTTGAGAAGCAAGGGGCTATTTGGACTTGACTATTTCCCTGGTCTCTTTGACATCTGACACTAATTTTAAAAATGTAAAGTCACTAATCTTGTACTGCAGTAATTTATTTAAAAGAAAGATTTATCAAATGTCAGGCACATCACCACCATAGTCCTGGAAGTCATCCATTACTGCATGCAAAGTAACCAAGTCTTGGTCAAGAAGCGACACTGTTTCCATTGATCTGAAGAAGTCTTGGTTGTTGCTCAAGTTTTCTTTCAAAGATTTGAGAGATTTACTTCTGGCACATACCATGTGCTACATACAGTTGCCCTCCCAGTGGCCAGGTATTGTTACAGTGGAGGTCTTAAAATCAGGAGGAGACATCTCATTCCCCTGGCAGCATTCATTTTCTCACTCAGTTCACTAACTCACTCAATGCACATTTGTTGAGGGAGGGAAGGAGCTACTCAGAAAAAGATATATGGGAAAAGACGCATGGCAGCTCTCCCTTCCACAGGATCTATCCCACTCCTCTCTGTGGGAGCTGGTTGCCCAGTGTGTATACCTTGGTACCTTACTTTGTTTTCTTTTGCTCGAACTCTTGTTTTTCAGTAACTTTGTTCCTCTATGATTGAGGACAAGAATCCATAGAACTAAAACAAATGTTCCTTGAAGCCCAGTAGAAATGCCTGTTGCCAGGAATACAACCATGAATAACACAAAGGCCTTGCCACTGAAGAACCCGCAGTACAGCGAGGGGACAGAAACATGACCCCACGATTACATGGGATAGATGTTACTCCCCACAGGGAAGTGTACCGAGTGTTAAGACAAACCTAAAGTTCTCTTTTTCTAAGCAAATAATCAACCCAAAAGAAAGGTTCCAATTAATAACATGTTCAGGAAACAGATTAAGGGAGAACACAGGCCTCAAGTGTCACCAGATTTTTCAAGGGACAGCATGTCACTTCTGAAATATAGATGAAGTAAGACCACACGTTTTTACAGTCAAAAAACCTGGTTTGGAATCCTGACTCACTACTTACTAGCTAGAGGAATTCAGTGAGTGAATTAATCTCTTTGAGCCTGAGTTTCCTCATCCATGAAATAGAAACAGTAATTCTTAGTTCACAGGATTTTTTGCAAAGGTTAAATTAAATGGGATAATACATGAATTTTGTAGAGAGCTTCCCACAGAGTCGTTCCATAAATGATAACTATTATCTCTCTTCAGACTAAGAGGAAGTCTTATAAGACAAACCTGGTTTGGATTCTGCTTTGCGTGGACCTTCTGTCTCTTGGTTTTTCCAGTTAGGAAATACTGAGCTAAACCAACATGATCTCCTACCTCTATAGCTGGCTTTAGGAGACATAGCCAAACTCTAAAGCACATTTTGAGCTATCAAGTCAAGCAGCTGGACCTAGACGTATTAACCGTGGCGAGGTAGGTTAATTAGGAAGACTAGGACCAGGAAACTGTGCGTGCCCTTTTGATGAAAGAGCAGTAGGTTGAGAAGTGGGAAGAACCAGCCAGAGAATGGACTAAACTGAGGCCATCGGAAGAAGTCTAGACAAGAAGGTGGCATTTGAAATCCAAAAACGGATTAACAAGTAACCCATGACCTTAATATTCTGGGTGGATAACTGACTTCAGGAAGATGCAGCGAGAGGAGCTGAATGTTCAGCCATGGGTGCAGATGAAGCCCTTGGATACAGGGACCTAAGGGCAGGCAATGTTCTGAGATCCAGGCAGTTTGAGGGTGACATGCCCCTGGAGCTCAGGAGCGAAGCCTCAGTTTGAGGAGCGGTCTGGGGACTTATTAAAAAAAAAAAATCTTGGAGAATTGGGGTACCAGATAGCTTACAAGCCAGGGTTTCAAACATAGGAGAACAAAGCATTGATGTAACTACTGGAACTGATTCTAGCAACCCTGGCCCTACTGACATTTTTGGATTGGATAATTCTTTCCTGGGGTGGGGAAGAGGGTGGTGGCTGCCATATGCAGTGTAAAATGTTTAGCATCAGCCCTGACTTCTCCCTGCTAGATGCCATTAGTATCCCTTCTCCAAGCTGTGACAATCTAAAATGTCTCCGGTCATCGCCAGGTGTCCCAGTGCAGGGAGGGTGAGAAGATGGGAAGGGGAACATTGCCCTCAGTTGGGAACCACTGGGTTAGATCGTGCCTGCTAAGAAAGTGCTGCTCCAACTGGTGGAGTCTGGGGTGAGAGGGTCTCAGGGATAATTTGATCCAGAAGAAGTAACAACTGGCCGTGGCCCACTAAGACAGGGTAGTGAGCACTCTGCCCAGATCCCTGTCCCTGCTATCATTTCTGTGTAGCCTGTCCTGCCTTTGTTCCCCTTCTTTTGTCGGAGTAGGCAGTTAGTTGGGTTCTAACAGGATGCCTGGAGGCCAGCAACAAGGAAGTCATGGCCAGCTATCAGGAAAGTCAGAGGCCTGTCTGGGAAGCATTCCACAAGAAGCTGGATCAAACTGGACAGGCCCAAGATGCCATAACAGGAAACCCCTCACCAAATTAGGGAGAAGAAACACAAAATCCTGTTTCCAAGAAATCCTCATTCCAAGTAATGAAGGTTCCATGCTCTAGTTAAGAACTGACAATAAAAGATAGAAACCCAAATCCCAGGGTATGAGACCTTTGGGGGTGGGCTGAGTCAAGGGCTCAGGGTCTCCCAAGTTTACTCAGCAACACTCTCAGCATGATTTTGCCTCCAAAGTACTGCCTGTGGGCTTCTGGAGTTTCTTTGCTCCACATGCTTGGAAAGCCAAAGTATCAGAGACAGCCCCCTCCCTGCCATCAGTGTGGTTTCCAGTGTGAGACCCAGCAGTGGGAGAGGTGATTTAAGGAGCCGTAGACAACTAGGCGGTGTGGTCTTGGTCTCAGGAACAAAGCTGAAAGCAAGAAGAGAGTATACGACCTCGAGGCAATATAAAAATAACAGAACTATTAGAGGAAATACCTCTAAAATGATTTGTTGTTAATATTAAATATCTCCGGAGCATCTTCAGCACAGAATGAAGCAGTCTGTAATCCTCTGGACTCTGAAACGTTGAAAGGGACGATTTCAATCCCTACTTCTGTAACACAGAAAGAACCTGACACATCCGTACGCCACCCCCTGCTCCCTTTGCTGCTTAAAACATTCTGGGAGCTACTAGGAGTGGAGGCCATCTTTCAGGGGTGACTGTTGCTTCTGCTTCTTCATAGCAGAGCTATTTCTGTGCCATGCGCACTCAGGTGTGTGACTGATACAATGACTTAGGGAAGGTCTAGCTAAGAGAAGGTCCCTAGTAAAGATGGCTGTTTTGCTAAAAACCTGTTCCTTCACTGGTCCTACGTTGTTACTGCCCTTCCACACAACAAGGAACAAACTGATGTGCCAAGTATAAAATATGTTCTTAAAGCAGTTACAACAAAGAAAAGAAAATGTTTAAAAATAGTTTTGAAGGGGCACCTGGCTGGCTCAGTCGGAAGGGCATGTGACTCGATCTCTGGGTTGTTTTTTTCTTTTTTTGTTCTTTTAAGGATTTTATTTATTTATTTGACAGAGAGAGAAGGAGAAAGCACAAGGAGGGGTAGTGGCAGGTGGAGGGAGAGGGACAAGCAGGCTCCCCACTGAGTGGGGAGCCCCACATGGGGCTCAATCCCAGGACTCCGTGGTCATGTTGTGAGCAAAGGCAGACACTTAACTGACTGATCCACCCAGGCGTCCTGACCTCAGGGTTGCTAAGTTTGTGCCACACATAGGGCATAGAGATTACCTAAAAATAAAAATAAATTTAAAAAATAAAAATAAAAACCCCTTATCTTTAAAAAAAATTTGGAGAGTAACCATAAGAAGCATATAAACAACTTATTCTTACATCCAGGAGGAACACTGTGTTTAAAATAGTAAATTATAGGTTCTCCACTCAAAATTTGTCTTTTGTAATCATTTCTTTATTCCGTAAAGAAAGCATGTGTTCTTTAGTCAGCATGTAATTTAGACCAGCCAGCAAGTTATAATTTTTAATTCTGAAAATTAAAGTTTAAGGGATTCTTTGAGAACATGTTTTAAGAAATACAAAGACAGCATGTACCAAGAGGCATTAAAGACTAATCATTTCTGGACTTAGTAAAATTCTTAGAAAAGGAAGATTGTAAAACTGAATTTGTTTCAGGAAAAGTAATTCAGAGACAGAGAATTAATGATGATAAAGGAAAAGACAATAGAGTGAGACTAACTAAACTAAATTGAAAATTTAATTCATAACCACTATTAATTATGAATTTAACACAGTTTTAATCTCTAAACATAAAGTTTAAATTATAAATAATACTTAGACTATAAGGACTGATAAAAAGTGGGTAAGAAAGCACTTTATAAATGCATTTGCAACAAAATTTCGTATTAACATTCAACTAGCAGATCTCTGATATAATTTCCTCAACACATTTGCCCATGTTCTGTACCATGTGAACCTCTTACCCTGACCACGTAAACCAATCACCTTTGACCATAGAAGTTGGAATCAGGGGTGTCTCCTGCTCCGAGGACAGTCAATCTGTATTCTTTTCAGTGACCTAGGAGGTGGTCTGGCGAAAAGCATAGCAAAAGTGGAATACAGCATTTATACTCGATTTGCCAAACTACTTAGATTCTTTCTCTTTAGAAATTTGAATGTAACACATAAAGAGAAAGTATGTAGTTGGTAGGGTAGAGAAACAGAAGTTAAATAGACACGGAGAATGAAGAAAAGCAGCAGATGCCATGAGGAAGCTGAAGCTATGAGAGAACAGGATGCTGGTGACCTATGGAATCCGGAATGAGGCAGCAGGGGCCGCCTGGGTGGCTCAGTCGGTTAGGCATCTGCCTGAGGCTCAGGTCCTGATCCCAGGGTCCTAGGTTTGAGCCCAGAGTTGGGCTCCCTGCTCCGTGGGGAGCCTGCTTCTCCCTCTCCCTCTGCTGCTCCCCCCCGCCCCGCTTGTGCTTTCTCTCGCTCTCTCTGCCAAATAAATTTAAAAAGTCTTGAAAAAAAAAAAAGAGTGAGGCAACTGGTTGGTAGAAGCAGAAGAAATCTTAGCAGAGACGTGGAGTAGATGTGTCTCGGTAGCATTTCAGCATCAGATGTGGGAGAAGGAAGCAACACACATCTGCTGCTGAGATTAATCAAGAAGTTATGGATGCCAAAGGGCTTTCTAGTTTCCAAACTGCATTCTAGGCTCTGTGAAGCTAAGCTTTTCCAGTATTCCCATAGCGCTCAGCCTTGTGGCTGGAATTCCTTAGTCTCTTATTTTCACAAGCCCTACTGCTTGAGGGAGCTAAAAGAGTCTAGTACACCATGTAAAGGAGTTTGGACTTTAATCTGAAAACATTAGAAAATCATGAAAGGGCTTCATACCTCCATTTTAGGAAGAGGACTCTGGGACTAGAGTGGAAAATAAATTAAAAATGGAATAGAGGTAGGGATTGTACATTGGAAACTGTTACTTTAAACCAGTGAGGGACGCCTGTCTGGCTCAGTTGGTTAAGCGTCCCACTCTTGGTTTGGGCTCAGGTAATGATCTTAGGGTCAGGACATTGAGCCCCAAGTTGGACTCTGCACCCAGGTCAGAGTCTGCTTGAGATTTCCCGCTGCCTTTCCCTCCCCACTCCGCCCCTTCCCCCACTCGTGCACACACGCGATCTCTCTCAAAATAAATAAATAAATGAATAAATAAAATATTTAAACTGGTGAGAGATGATGATTGCCTGAGAATGGAGAAAATGGATGAATTGAAAGTTACAAAGGGGGATGAATGAACAGAATTTGATCCAGCTTAGATGTAGAAGATGAGGGAGCAGTAAGAGTCAAGTTCGATTCTTAGTTTCCTGATCTGGGAAACCAGACCGGAAACAGATGGATAGTGGCAACCAATTTGTTTCAATGAGAAAGACAAAGTATGAAGAGGACCAACTCCTTTTTGGGGAGAAATGTAGGTACCAATGAGACTTCCAGGTAAGGATGTCTAATAAGCTGTGGGATATTCATGTCTGGATCTCACACAAGAACTCTGGAGTTACAGGTTTGTGTATAAGGGCTTGATAATCATGATTTTCAGAGATATTCCGGTAACTTTCTTGTTTTATTCCCATAGCACTAAATTCAGGAATGTACTTGGGCATAGCCTAGAGAAGCTAAGAATAAAGGGTTTTTTCATGTCTGAGTATCTTCTGCAGTGCACCTTAGCTATGATGTAGTGTATTACATAACTCTTGAGACTGGTGAGCTGCCTTGCCTGAGATGGTCCCTAGAGAACACTGTGTATAGCACCAGTCTAGCTTTACATATATTAGGGTAGGACCAGAAGTGGAAGTGAAGCTTCTAGAAGGTCTGATATTATGTACTCCAGAACGTCTGAATATGCGGAAGGTTTAGAAGCTTGCATTTTCATCTCTTAGCTAATATTGCAACCACATTCCTGTTGTAGTATTTCTATTAATCTGGACATTCTATTGTTATTTGTCACTATGGAGGTTATACGGGGTATTATCAATGGGTTGGTAGTAATTGAAACCATAGGTGTGCATACTAAGATCACTCCAGGAGAATAAATTAAGAAGAAAAGAGAGCAAAAAATAGAATTCTGGGAAATACTAATCTCTAAGGAGTAGGTAGAAGAGAGAAAAGTCCCAGAGGAGAGTAAGTGACTGATGGTGAAATCTGAGGGGTTGAATAACTAGAAAGGTAAATTGGGTAATATTTGGATTTCACCATTAACCGAGACAGATGTTTCAGAATGACATTAGGCAAGTTTTCTTGTTACACATGAATATATGCTCATTACTTATTTAAAATACATTTTCTAAAAGATTCACAAAAAAGGTTGAGAAAAAGGCCTAGGTTTCCTAGTTTTCAACTAGGATGTTAAACCGTGTTGATAATTAAGTCTATTTAGAATTTAATAAAAGGTAGTGTGAGTGATATCACAGAAGAACTACATATATATATGTAAAATATATAGAGAGAGACCATATATATCGTCTATTTATATATTCTGTAATATAATAGACCATATATAAATGGTCTATTTAAAAATATTGACTTACTGGGTGGCTCCAGGGTGCAATGGATAGTTCATTAGACTTCTAAAACATTGGCTTACTTTGTAATGTGTGCCAAGCATTGTGCATTACCTGAAACATCTTATTATATACTAGAAATACCTCATGAGGAAGGCACTCAGATTTCCTTCTTTTAAAGATGTGGAAACTGGGGCACCGGGGTGGCTCAGTCGGTTAGGCGTTTGACTCTTGATTTCAGCTCAGGTCATGATCTCAGGGTTGTGAGATCGAGTTCCTGCATCGGGCTGACCAGGCAGTCTGCTTCAGATTCTCTCCCTTTCTCTCTGCCCCTCCCCCCACTCTCTCTCTCTCTCTCTCCTTTTTTCTCTTTCAAATAAATAAATAAATACATCTTAAAAAAAATAAAGGTGTGGAAACTGAAGATTAAAGAGATTAATTTTCTAGAGTCATCCAAGTAGAAACTAATAGGGCTGACATTCAACTGTAAAGTTTTTTGACTTCGGAGCCTGAAGCCTAACTACTACCTGATAATGCTATGAAAGCATTACTCAAGGTAATAAGAGGTTAAATTTAGCAGGCATTTATTAATGTAATTTTCAACGAAGACAGTTTATGTAGCTATAGAAGACCGTTTCACACTTATACCCACATTTATAGATACACCGCAATTTTGAAAGTACTTCCTGAGAGACTTGGGTACATTAATATGTATTTGAGTAATTTGTTTTTGCTACTAAAAGAGAAATGATTCTGTTTTTCAGAATGCTAACTCCTGTGTTTAGCCGATTTCTTAACTTGTAGAATCAAAAATGATTTTTACCCCTGCTAACTTTGGTTTTGGCATAAAGCCATGCACTGTTTCTTTGGCAGTACAATCTCCCTGGGCATATGTACATAGAAAACTATTTGTTTTTGTTTTTTAAAAGAAATTTACAGAATACTGGTTATAGATAATTGCTACACCTTAAGAAAATTTTGGCTTTTCAAATCATAAATATTACTTTAAATTAATGAATTCCAATTGCATTCCCTCAATTATATATATATGTGTGTGTGTGTGTGTGTGTGTGTGTGTGTGTGTGTATATATATTTTTTTTTTTTTAAGATTTTATTTATTTATTTGACAGAGAGAGAGACAGGCAGCGAGAGAGGGAACACGAGCAGGGGGAGTGGGAGGGGAAGAACCAGGCTCCGAGAGGAAGAACCAGGCTCCCAGCGGAGCACGAAGCGGGATGGGGGACTGGATCAGGGGTGGGGGGGTGGGGGGGGCTTGACTGGGGGGGGGGCTCCACACCAGAACTCTAGGATCAGGCCCTGAGCCCAAGGCAGACACTTAACGACTGAGCCACCCAGGCGCCCCTCCCTCAATTATATATAACAGAGATATAAAGGACTCTAAGAAAGATGATTTTGAATCAATCATGCCAAAGTTACTAATAAAAAAAATTAATTTCAAAAGAAAAACTGGCCACACAGGGAAAGGCACTGGGCAGAAGCTTGATGGTAGATTATGAGCCAAGTATTAGAGGATCATTTTTTTTTTTTTTTTTTAGGTCGGTGGGGGGAAGGGATAATTGGGTGTTGGGCATTAGGAAGGGCACTTGAGGTAATGAGCACTGGGTATTATATGCAAATGATGAATCACTAAATTCTACCCCTGAAACTAGTAATACAGTGTATGTTAACTAAGATGAATTAAAATAAAGAATTAAAACAAGGGGCTCCGCGGGTTGGGGGTCTGCCTTCCACTTGGGTCAGATTCCAGCATCTTGGGATCGAGTCTCGGTTGGGCTTCTTGCTCAGGGGGGAGTCTGCTTCTTCCTCTGCCTGCAGTTCCGTCTGCTTGTGTGTGCGTGCTCTCTCTTTGTCTCTCTCTCTGACAAATAAATAAATAAAATCATTTAAAAAAAGAATTAAAGAATTAAAACAAGAGTATCATTTTTAAAAGCTCCCCAAGACCTCAAGAATGTCTGCCGCATGTTCTACCTAAGCTTTTTTTTTTTTCTAAATTCACAGCTTTAATACATAAAGCTTATACTATAGAAGCTGTCAAATTTCCCAAAGTTGTGGAATAGGCACAAATGATCCAAACGACTGTTCTGAGAGCTTACTAACGTCACCTGCTACCTTCATCCATCCTCGCTTCACTTCTTCTCAGATGGAAAAAAAAAATTAGTTCACAAAGTAGTTGTGGCGCAAGGCCTTGCTTCACAGCCAAACCTTGCTGCCCACTGACAATCTCACAGTCCACTGTCCTTCATACTGCAAAGATGTCATCAGCTCGGTTGTCTGAACGTGTTCATTTCTTCATCTACCCCTACCCTAGTTCAGGCTTTCCCTCTACCTTTCTCTGCTTCCTACTCAGTAGCTGCAAGATGTCTTGGGCAAAAGCATACTGACCTGGATCTTCGGAGAAGCAGATGATTTTTCTGTTTACTTTTGCCTCACATATATTTGCTACCTAATGAAGACTTTTATATCGGTTTCTTGTTTGAGCATCAAAACTGTTTTTAGTAGGGTATTCCTTCCTTCCTTCCTTCCTTCCTTCCTTCCTTCCTTCCTTCCTTCCTCCCTTCCTTCCTTCCTTCCTTCCTTCCAGTATTTATTGATCATTGGCAATGTGCCAACCACTGTTCTAAGTGCTGGAGATACAGCTTGGAACAAAACAGAGGTTAAAAAAAAAAGCCACAATGCTTCTGAAACTCCTTTTAGCTGGGAGACTTGCGGTAAAAGGGGCGGGGCAGATCGCGCAGCGCCTGGCAGGTGAAAGGAGGAATTCTGACTTTTACTTTGGGCGAAATGGAAAGCCAGTGGAGGCTTTGAAACAAAGGATAGTTTTATCTTCCATTTTCCAGATCAGGGAAATAAATGACTACGCAGTAATCACCTGTATGCTTCGTACAACTCTGTGGAAGAACTGCAATTTAGGTACTCAGGAGGGAAAAAAATTAACAGGAGGTAGGCATTGACTTGGGGCCACTAGACCAGAGATTCGGGGGGGGGGCAGAAATGAAGAGGGCGAGACAGATGAAGATTAAGCCAAAAGGAAGCAAAATTGTTTACACCGAAATAAAATTTAGCTCAAACATACGCCAAGAGATAGGCCAAGAGATACGTGGCTTCGTTCAGACAGCAGTCACCCTAAAAAAGCAAATTTAGTCGAGGCAAACAGTGGCCCAAGTAAAGCTGGGGAACGGGGCTTCTCCCGGAACCGGGCCTGCCCCGAACGTGACCACGCCCCCGGCCCCGCCCCGCCTGCGGCTCACCGCCCCAGTTGGCCGCGGCGGGGGCGGTGGCCGCGGTGCCCGGAAGTGCGGCTGACGTGTCCCGGCCGCGCTCGGAATTGTGGGCGACTCAGCTAATGGCGTCGGCGAGTCTGGAGGCTTTGGGGAGCCAGCGCTGAAGCTTTTTGCCAGGTCTGCTGGGGACGAACTGTGTGGCCGGACCCCGCGGTAGCGGGAGGGACCTGCCCGCCTTGTGGGCTCTTCGGCCAGAGCCGGCGGAGCCTAGGGGGGCGGGGCGAGTGCGGGGCGCGGGGGGGCGCCTCGGATAGGAGCCGCGAGAATTGCGAGGAGGCTGCGGGGGGCGCTCGGGTACGCTCCGGGTTCGCAGCCCAGGCCCGGCCGAGCCCCGCGGAGCGCAGAGGCGGGCTGCGGAAGGGCCAGAGACGCCAGGAGGTAGCTGCCTGTCGCCCAGAGGAGCTGACAGTGCCGGAGTTCGTTTGCGCCGCTCAGATACTGGATTGTAGTTTGGTGGATCATGTCCGGCACCAACAGCCCCGAGGCGGTGAAGAAGCTGCTGGAGAATATGCAGAGCGATTTACGGGCCCTGTCTCTGGAATGCAAGAAGAAATTCCCACCTGTCAAAGAGGTAAGCTTTGGGCGACGTCGGGAGAAGGTGCGGTGAGCCCGTCCCTCCTATTAGACCCAGTCCTTCACTCCCAAACTCCTGTCCTGTCTAATTTTCATTTGGCCCTCACCTTTCCAGATTTACGAGTCGGTGGGTTGTACCACAGGCGCGTTTTATAGGTTCCTTTGAAGAGGACTGGGGCGCTTTGATTTTCTCTGCTCTGTCCTCAGCATTTGGGAATGAACTTCGCGGAGTGAGCCGAATCAGCTAATTCAGCTGGATGTATCTTACCCTAGCCTTTTCTGGCCTTTTTCAAACTTGAAACTAGCCAAGCCAGAATTGAAAAACTTATGTTTGATGCTTCTGAAAACTATTATCCATCGTTGTGGTAAAATCTCCGCTCCTCACGTTTATAGTATGTATCTCTCAGTGGAAGGAGTTTTCCTTCTTGTGTCATGCAGCTTAACTTTGTGTCAATACTATGAAGTATTAGTAAATTATGCAGTCACTTAACTTATGACAAATATTGAAGGCCCACAATTATCATGTTAAGCCTTGTTATCAGCAATACTGTAATGGGACGTTTGGGTTTAGGGTTAAATTCAGTACACCTTGGAATACATCAATACCTATTAACCTCCTCAAGCTTCAGCTTTCTTTCATATGTAAAAAGGGTTAAAGGGTGGATTTATTAGATTATGACGGGAAAGTTGTCAGAGCAAAAAGGGTATTATTAAAGAGGCTTCGATTAATAATATATATAAATTCTCCAAATATTTCCTAAATTGAAATTTTTAACTTAATCACTATTGACCTTTTCTCTTAAGATGTCATTTTATTTCTCTTAAGCTTTTTAAAATCGCATCTCATTTTCCTTTCTTATACCTGAAATATTTCAGTGATATTTTTGTAAAAGCAATTATTTTTTTTCCTATTTAATGTAGTTTGGTATACCAGCAATTTCATTTACTATTTAGGATTCACCGAAAGTTCACTAAGGAATTTTGGAATGTTTTCATGTTAATTTAAATGTTTTGCCTTTATTATTATAAAGGTTTTGTAATTAAATCTTATCCAGTAAAGTTTGGATTTTAGGCTTCCAGGGAACCTTAACTTTTCTGTAAGTGCTTTTGGTCTCATCAGTCTTCAACAAAATCCATCTAGTATTTCTTTAATAAAGTAAGCAAGTATTACCCAATGGTGGAAACCTGATGTGCCACTTTTGGAAAGATGACTCTCATAATATGTTTTATTTCAGATACTCAATAGCTTGTGATACAGATTTTCATTATTTTCTCTATATCCTTTACTGTTGAAAGTTAAAATAAATAATTTTAAAGAATTTTAAAGAATCAGGCTGTTCTAATTTTAAGAGAAATACTCATTTATAAAATGTTAAATCCTTTTTGTAATTTTAACAGTAATTTATAGAACTGACTGTTCCCAGCTCTTATAATTTATGTAGAGACTGGGATTTCTCTGTATTACACATAAAGGCCTTTGTGGACTTGCTTGAGAATTTAATTGAATAATAATTACTTTTTTTTTTTTTTTTGGAAAATGCATTCAGAATTCCAAACAGGTAACTTAGAAAGTTTTAGAACTCAGTCCATCTAATCTAGGAACTTTCAATAAAGCTTATTAGCTTTTTTACTTGAACATAGGCCAAAGAGATACTTAATGATTGCACCTACTCTTTGAGGTAATGGCAAAAATAATTATTGGTGTGATAATCTCTGATACATAATTTCCTGTATAGTACCTACTCCATAAGAATTTGTTGAATGTAAGAACTCTGACGCCTTGACCAGTGGCACTTCTAATATACTTAGGGGCCCACTTTAGGAATTGGAAAATGACCATTACTATGTCACAAGTTTAAAACAAGAATGAAGTAATTAGTCTAAGAATGATGATTCTTTAGGATGGACCCTTGACTTTCAAGAAATATTTTGGTTGAATTAAATTTTTCCTGGTAAATTAATAGTGCCAAATTTTGGCTTTTGTTCTCTGGGACCTGGTACGTTTTTATTTTATTTATTTTGGGAATGGTTAGAGGATGGTGCTTGGTAGACCTTAAGGCAAAGCCTTTCTCAGCATAAGAGGGTTTTCCAGCTGTATACTGGTTTCCTAGTTAACACTCTCCCAATATCTTCACAGTTATTAATTGAAAAATACTTATTTTGAACTACTTATAAGGGTACTCAAGAACTCAATGCAGTACAGCGGTGATTGCGTATGTGCTTTGGAAGGGGTGTCTCCTTCCCCAGTACCTTTTAAACAAGGTAGAATGAAGTGATAACCTTTTATATTTAGTCTTTATTTTAAGTTTCTAGTAATTTCTACTTTTTTTTGATCATGGTGCTTACAGAAGAAAAGAGTATTGGTAAAGGATAGTGCCTTATTTATTCATTTAGAAAGATTTTATTTACTTATTTGTCAGAGAGAGAGAGAGAGAAAGAGAGAGAGAACGCACACACAAGCAGGGGGAGTGGCAGGCAGAGGAAGAAGCAGGCTCCCCGCTGAACAAGGGGCCCGATTCAGGACTCGATCCCAGGACCCTGGGATCATGACCCAAACTGAAGGCAGACACTTAACAGACTGAGCCACCCAGATGTCCCTTATTTATTGATATTCTTATCTTTGGATTTTCTACGTGGTTTTCTGCATCTTGGTTTTTTCATTTATAAATCTATCCTTTGCATATTAAATTGTTTTAATAGACCTATAATTTCATTGTCATTTTATAATTAAAGTAGTAATTCAATAATAACAACAATACATTCCTTCTGCTTGTATTCCTGCTTATTTTTCTTAGTCCTTAAATATAAATCTTAATGCTTCAGCAGTGTAAGTTTTTTAGCACAAGGGTGCTAGCTAATTTGCTCTGGAATATTTGTATGAAAAATGTTTTCTTTGCTTTAAAAATGACTTTAAAGCTTTGTAAAATCATTTCTGTATAACTGAAATTCAGTGCCTTCAGAGGGAGTAATCTCTGAAGCTTTATGTTTATGTATTTAATGAATAAAACATTTTGGTCATTTTCTGTTTGCAAGCATTACTCTGTAAACAAATGAGGGGGATCTAACTGAGATTGGAAGTATGGTCAGAATTTGTAATTCTTGCGTTGAGCCTTAATAGGATGAGTAGAAGCTAGCCAGCAGAAGAAGGGGAGAGGGTCATTCCAGGCAGAGGAAATAGCATATGTTTATATTTCATGTCAAATAAATTTCATGCTGAAATTTAATGGGAGCCATTAAAGCTTTTTAAGATAGGGAATAATATGGTAAATTCATATTTAGTAACATTTTCTTTCTTTTTTTAAAAAGATTTTATTTATTTATTTGAGAGAGAGGGAAAGAGAGAACACAAGCAGGGGGAGTGGGAGAAGCAGGCTCCCCTCTGAGCAGGGAACCCGACACGGGGCTCAATCCCAGGACCCCGGGACCACGACCTGAACTGAAGGCAGATGCTTAACTGACTGAGCCACCCAGGCGCCCCTTAGTAACATTTTCATAACAGTATTGGTGGGAAGAATTAGAGGGGACTGAGATTGAGGTAAAGAGAGCAAATTTAAAAAATGATGATTGCCTGAATGAAGGTAGCAGTAGAGGAAGACAGGAGGTTATGGTGGGCATGTGTGAAAGAGAGAGCATGGATTAAAAAGAGACTTAACAGGTAAAATTACCAGGGCATGGTGACCTTCTATAAAACGTAGAGAGAAATCTGTGATCCCTCCCAGGTTCTGGCTTGGGAAACTGGATAGATCGCTAAGAGAAGGAACATAAGAGCAGGCGATGTTTTTGGGTAAAATGAGTAGTCCTGAATATAATAAGTTTAAGATTTCTATGTGACATCCATGTGGAACTGACCAGTAGGAGTTTGAAAATGATGGTTTGGTTCTCAAGGGGAAGGTCTAGAATTTCAGATTTAGAAGTGTCAGTTTACACATGATAGTAGAAACCATAGGAGTAGATAAAAAGAGTCTGGAAGAGTGACAGAGGAAGGGCAAAAGAAAAAATGAATTTGAATGTGATAAATTTGAATGAGGGACATTGTGGGGAGATAGGAAGTTGTGGACAGTTTGGCCTATGACCTCTATTCTTGGTAAGGTAGGAAACAAGCTTATTGCTAGGAGTAATTAGTGATGAGAGGAGTGATGGGTAGAAAGTCTGAGGGGAGCAGTGGATCAGTTTGGAGAAGTGGAGGAGAAATTGACTTGGGACACTGAAGAGTCTTGGCAGAAAAAGTGTTTGAAATGATGATAGATGGTGAGATCTTTGTTGTATTCCTAAAGAAGGAAATCCAACAAAACTTTGGAAGAAGATGGAAGGGTTAAGGTACTAGGAGCACCAATCTAATCAAACAGCAGTAGAGTTGAGGAGTGGGAGAGCTAGAAGGATATTGGATTTCTGATTGCCAAGTTAGGCTGCCCTGGAGGATGATGAAGTCCAAGGAATGGGTGGTAGAAGAGGAAGGGAATGAAGATCATTTGAGTTGAGGTGGTCAGAATTAGGGTTTTGAATGGATTTTTTTCTCTCCTTTTTAATGACGTGCAATCAGTAAAGGTGTAAATAATAAAAAAGTGCAAGTAGTCTTCCAATGCCGTGTACTTTGTTTTGTTTCCTCTTGTGTATTTGGGCTTGATAAGAGTTAGGTGGCAGGGATTTTTGCCTTAAAAAGCAAAAGCTCTTATAGTGAGTTCCTCAGTGCCCAGTGTGTTTATGTGTTAGCTTGGTGAGAGAGATGCCTTTCACTTACCATGAAAGGATTCTTCCTTTAGCCATCAGTTTGGGGACTGAGGACCAAGTCAGTTGGCTATTGCGGTAGGGAGAAGATCTCATTTTCAGGACCTTTTGACAGTGAAGAGCGAGGGCTGGATAATGTTTGTATGCTTAATTGGAGCTGTTTTGGTTTAGTATTTTATAAGGTACTGTAGTTCTTTTTTTCTGTTGATGTTGGTTGGACAAATTTACTCATGACACAACCAGTTGTATTCTTTCTTTCATAAGCGTAATAGAATAAGTTGATATTTTATATACTGATTCAAAAAAACTTGCCAATCCCAGTCACATAAATGTGACAGTATGGTAAGGAGTTAGAAATCATTTTGGTCAAGACTTACTTTCCTATATAATGCAGTTTTAGATAATTGTGTTAGGCGAATGGCCTTTGGCCTTTCTTTCTTTTCTTTTTCTCTTTTCTCCTTTGATTCTCCTCTTTCTGTGACTTTATATTTATTTATTTATTTATTTATTTATTTATTTTTAAAGATTTTATTTATTTATTCGACAGAGAGAGAGAGACAGCCAGCGAGAGAGGGAACACAAGCAGGGGGAGTGGGAGAGGAAGAAGCAGACTCACAGCAGAGGAGCCTGATGTGGGGCTCGAACCCAGAACGCCGGGATCAGGCCCTGAGCCGAAGGCAGACGCTTAACGACTGAGCCACCCAGGCGCCCCCTTCTATGACTTTATTCCAGAAAAGTTACATTAGACTCCTAAGGTCTCATTAAATTCATTTTCTTCTGATAAATGGTTTAGATGTTAACTTCAAGAATAATATGAGCAGAAACATTTCCACTAGGACTTCTAGGACAATTTTCTAGATTACTGCAGTATTCTAAGAGTGTTTTACAGGGCGAGTTCTTTAAAAAGCTTTTGGTTAGTCTATATAATATGTTTTAGACATTTATGAAAGTACCATAACCAATGAAATTTATTGTTAAAGTATAAAACATTATTTTTGACTAAGTTTTTGATCATTATATTTTTAATTTTATGAAGAAAATGAATGAGAACAAAGATCAGTGAAAACATATTTTAATCAAATGTATTGATTATCTTATCACTGTGCTTTGGTGATACAGAAGAATAAAAGACATTGTTGTGGCTTATAAACCAAAAAGGAAGACATAATTCAAAAATGAAATTATTTTCCTTTTTCTTTTATATAAGTAGAGCTTATTTTCAGTCATGTTCAAAACATTGGGTTTTGCTATCACTATTACAATTTAATAGGAATTTATTAGTGTCTTAAGTGTTAAAGCATGGTGGGAAATACAAAAATGAATGAGAGACTGCTTTTATCTTTGTGAAGTTAACTCAGTGTTGAGTAAAATATTGTCTTTTCATTAGGCTGGGTAGGGACTTTGCATCCATTGATTCTATTGCAAAATGCTATTTTAATTTTACAGATCAGGAAATTCCATTTTTTTCTTGGTTCAGTAACGTGCATAAGTCAGTAAAGTTAGAAAGTGGAAGAACTGGGATGTGAATCTCTGTGCATCCATCTGCAACTCCTCTCCATTATATCATACTGCAAAATGCCTTTTCAACATACTTAACTTGTTTTTATCATTGTTCGCATTCCTCTTCGTTGCTTCATTATTTGTTACTATTCATAATTCTTTCCATGTTGCAGTTCTCTCAGTTTGAAGTTTGTAGTACTCTACTTTCCTGTTTCTCCTGGCTCTTTCAATATTCTTCTCCTTTTGTTTTTAAGTGTATCCCAGGTTCTGTTTCCAGGCCTCTTCTTCATGCTCATCCCTTAGCATTGGCATCTACTTACTCCCCTGCTGCTGGCCTTACCCCAATACTGATGACTCCGATGTCTACTGCACGGACTCTGCTCTCTTTACTGAGCATAGACCTGTGTTTCCAGCTGTCCGTCGAACACATCTACCAGAATATCTTTCCCACATGTGAAATAGGACTTCTTGTAATTGAACTTATTTATCTCAAAACCTGCCCTTTCCCCTCATTTCATTTGTTCTGTTGGTGGCATTTATCACTGTTGCTTACCTTAGTCACATTTGGCTATCGCCTCCCTCCTGCTGTCTTTATTCATTGTCACCTGTTCCTTCCCACTCCGTAATTTCCAATATACCTCTTCTTTTTTCTCTTTTCTCAGCTTATTATTTTAGTTCCAGGTTTCAAATGCCTGGCCTTTAATATGCATTAATGGCAGAAAAGATAAACCATTCTACATGTAACCACTAGCTTAATATACTTAAGCAGCTCAGAAACCCTCAGTGGCTACTCTGTGCTTAAAGGACCCTTAGCATAGCGTTTAAGACCCTCCTTGATTGTCTTGAGCTTCCTTTCTAGCGCCATCACCCTCAACTTGTCTTCATATGCCTTCCTACTTCAGCTGAGGTGTATTACCTGCTATTTATTCTCCAAATACGTGCTACTGCTTCCCTCTTCCATGTTTCTGAGGTTCCTTTTGCGGACCCAGAGTCACCTTCTCCTGTCTTTTTAAAATTAAAATCCTGCCTTTCATTTAATCCCATTTTAAATGTTGCTCATCCATTTTTTGCATGAATGAATCAACTTTACAGATAATTTTCTTTTTTCTTTTAAAGATTTATTTATTAGAGAGAGAGAGCGAGCACGTGCACATACGGGGGTGGGAGGAGGGTCAGAGGGAGAGAGCCAGAGAGAGAATCTCAAGCAGACTTTGAGCTGAGTACGGACCCTGATGCAGGGCTTGATCCCACCATCGTGAGACACGACCCTGAGATCACGACCTGAGCTGAAACCAAGAGTTGGATGTCCAACTGACTGTGCCACCCAGGTGCCCCCAGATAATTTTCTGATTTCTTTTCTCATTCCCTTCATTCATTTCTTCATGAAGTAGTTTTTGAGTACCTGCTGGGTGCCATGTACCAGTCGTTGCTAGAGCAAAAACCGTCAGGCTTCCGCTCAGGATTGTCAGGCTAATATGTTTTCCTCTGTTTTGTTAACTTTCATTTAAACTTATTTTATAAGTTATTTCCTTATAACTCTTACGTTTTACCTTCTGTTATAGTTATTTTAGGGTTTTGTTTTGTTTTGTTTTTTTGTCTAAATAGTACCTTAAGGGTAAGCTTTGCATCTTGTTTATCTTTCTGTTCACCATAGTGCAAAGCATTTGTATATCTAGGAGGTACTAATTAGTTACTTGTTGGAGATTAAATTTTCTTAAAGGAAAGAAAAGGGATACCATATATATAGGCATACCACATATATATTTTAGCTATCCACATGTAATTTGCATTTCAGTCTTTCATTTGATGTGTTAAAGAAAATTTTTTCCTAGATGCCAGAGGGCTTTTTTGTTTTTGGTGAGAATTTTTGAATGGATGCCATGTAGGTATATATCTTTCAGAGTTTGGGATTATAGACTAATTAAATGTTACAAAAGAAAATCATATTGGTTTCAGTGTATTAATTGTTTTATGAGCATATTGTCCTCTAGGGAGTGTTCTAGATCTCCTTATTCCCAAGTGTGGACTTGACTTTAGGTCTTTTGATTTTACCTGACATTTAAAATCGTAACTCTTTTGGCAGCTTTATACCTCTCTGATGTGTTATGAGTACATTTTTTAATCCAAGTTGCTATTAACTTGAATTTCACATTACTTCTTGAGCTCTTGTTTTATGCTATGCCCTGTGAATAATTAATTTGGACCTTTGTTAAATTTGTTCTGGTTTTGAGGTCTGTTTTCATAGATGCGAAAAACATGTTTTTTTGAAAAACAGAACATAGGAAAAAAGCAGAGCATAGGAGCTTTGATGAAGGGAAGCAGCATTCATTTTTTTTTCTTTATTTTTTAATTTGTCCCTAGTTCAAGTAGTGGACATTTGTTAATTCCCTTTGTAGCATCCATTTCTTCTTACTTCCTTCAGTAGTAGGCTGTACTCTTCCTTCATTTCCAGACCTTTGGATTGAGGTGAATTAATTTTATTCCTTCCTTCAGGGTACCATACCTTGTTTAGTTTAATCTAGTTTAAACCCTCCCCACCCCCCATCATACTCACCTTCATTTCTGCCGTAGTTACATAATGCCAGTGAGTGCTCCTGGACACGGAGTTTCCTCTTTCTTTCTTAAAAGCTACTGAAAGAGACCTTTCTCTTCTAGATAGTGTCATATAAAATTGTGAGGTGTAGAATGGCTACCACTATTTTTATTCCAAGATTGGAAGCGGCCTAAGGATGCACCTCCCATGGAACAGGACGGATGCAAGAGAATGGCAGCGAAGTAGAACTGTAGCCCTAATGGCCTTTGAATCTCTGGGTCAGATTTCCTCTGGGTAGATTTCCTCTGGATTTTTCAATTAGTGGACAATGAAGTCTCCTCCTCTATTTAGAACTTTTTATGTTTTTGTTTAGAAACATTTATTATGTAGCTCCTGTATGCTAGGCACTGTGTTAGGCATTAGTAATATGGAGGGATGAATGGAATATATTTCTTGTCCTTACGGGGCTTACAGCTAGAATGGAGAAACAGACATATAATGAGATGAATGGGATAAAGTGTTACAGATACAAACCATAGATAGCCCAAAAAGATGGAAAGGCTTTTTGATATTTGCCACAGAAAAAAATTGATGGAAGAAATTATTTCTGTCACTGCTTATGGTACTGTAAGAGTGCCAAAATCAGGAGAGCCTGCTCTATAAGGCTACAATTATCTTGATGTTGTCAGCAGTGGTTTAATTTCAGCAAAGCATTATTGTGATTTGGGTTTGTATATAACTTGTGAATTTGTTGGTTATAATTTAAAAGCAGTAAAAATAAGGAATTTATTCCTAATTTGATTTATACATGCTTAGATTTGTCAGTAACTGGGTAGGTCTATGAGGTAATTTTTTTTTTTTTTTCTTTTAAAGGATGTCCTTACATTACTGAGTTTTGAGAAACACTGATAGGGATAGGCGCTGGGGAACCATTGAAAATTTGAGTCAGTGGATGAATGGAGGGCAAGATTATAAGTAGGGAAATCTCTTAGTTTAGGTTGGTAATGAGAAGTTTGAATTAAGGTGCAGAAGTGGGATTTGAGAAGAACGAATATAGCCTTTGTGGTTGATCAGATTTGTGGGATGAGGGAGAAACTCCAGATGTCTAGTTAGTGACTGGATGGATGCTACTGCTGTTCAGAAAAATAGAGATTATAGGAAGGAGAAACAAGTTTTTCTGGGGCTGAAGTGAAAGTGTGTGGAGGGGGTGACATGATGACACCTATTTTGAATGTCTTGAATTTAAGGTGCCTCTTAAACATTTAGGTTAATAAGTCCTATAGTTTAGGAGACAGGCAAGGAACAGGAATATAGTTTAGGAGTCTTCAGCATTTAGAAAGTAATTGAAACCATGGAATTATGAGATTGCCCAGGAAGAGTTTATTAAGTGAGAAGTGAGGCCAGGATATTCTAGCTGGTCTTGGAAGAGGAGTCCACATTCTCTTAGTCTCCGTATTTTGTGCCAAAGTCCCTGGTGAGTATGCCTATTTGGGTAAACAAAGAGTATTGAAAAAAAAAATTTCTTGAGAGATCAATTTTAAGTCTCACTATCAGTGTTTACTGACAACATCTGTCTACCAGGAGCCCCCTAACCACTGCAGTCTTATTCATACACAGGCCTAGCTATATCTTCAAGAGTAAGCAAAGAATATTGTATATTAAGAGTAAAAAGTATTGAATACTGTAGTGTATTTAATTTTGGTGTTTTTTCCTAACTCAGATTACCCCCGGGAATAGATATATTAGACTGCCCACCTTAACCTATGTTATCTCTATCCAAGTCCATAGAAATGGCAACTTAAAAAAAAAAGTATTTTATGCATGAGGACCAATTCAGGAAAAAAATAGCTGTGTTTATAATTGAATAGTTCCCTTATTGGATATACAAGATACCTGATCAGAGTAAAGGATACTTTTAAAGCAAGAAGTTAAAGACTCTTCTTTACATAGACTATCCTTGATAAACAGAAGGTAAGCTGAGTCTGACTACCTCCATTTATAAAAGATAGTCTTGAAGATGTAGCTAGGCCTGTGTATGAAGTAAGACTGTAGTGGTTATTAGGGGGCTGCGGGTGGACAGATGTTGTCAGTAAACACTGATAGTGAGACTTTCCAGCCACACAGGATGCCTAGGGAATAAGCTGTTCTATTTTCTCCATTTGAGAGTAGAAACCTGCATGTGAAAAATGGGGAACTCTGAGATAGGCCTAATTATCTCTAAGGCAACAAATAGTCCTTTTGGTGATTTTTTGTGTTTAGGAATGAAAATACTAGTTATGTATCTTTTAAAACACTACTTTGGAACTATTGTACTTAAAAAAAAAACTACTTATTCCTTTTCCTTATTGTGTATGTGTAAAAATAGTTGTTAAGCATTTTATACTCTTTACAACTTTATACTTTATACTTATCTATGACACAGATATGGATAGACTATTAATTTATCTCAGGGAATCAAAATAGTGTCTGGCAAATTTGAATCTTTTACTGACATCTGGTATCTACCATGCTACAGGACTGATTTTGGAAACTGTTAAGGTCAGACTAGGTAGAATTCAGAGTCAAGACAAATGACGTTGGTATTTATGATGGTTCAGTTAGACCAATTTTTGTTGATGCTGAAGCAGAAAAGAAATATTGAATTTGAACATATAGGGGGTACAGAGAGTCATAGTGAAGAGGAAAAGAGCTTGAAAATGATGGTAGAAGTAATCTCAGTGATGACAGAGTGGCTCTGTAAGAAATTTACCCAACAGAGTTTGAGATGGGATGTGTGAGTATAACAAAGTATGTATGATGATTTCAGTTTCCTTGAATTTTTGTTTGTTTTGTTTTTCTTTACCCAAATTTTTATTGTAAGTCTGCTATGGTTTGTACCTCTTCAAAGTATATGTGGAATCAGACCACTTCTTATTGTCTCAATCACTATCACCTTGGTTATGATCTTTTGCATACATTATTGCAGTCATCTTCTCGATTTTGCTGCATATTGTACTCACCTGAAGATTTGAAAAAATACTGATGCCTAGCTCCCATTGGCATTCTTTGGAATGTGTTGCAACCTGGGCATCAGGATTTTTTTAAGCCTTTGGTGTTTCTGATACGCATTGCCTCAAATAATTAGAAAATCAGTCATCTTTCCCTGAAGAATTTTATTTTGACTATACTTCTGCTTGTAGCCACGTTCATTTAATTTGGGACATTTCTATTTCTTAAAGTTGTAGAAGTAAGTCCTAGTGTGTAAGGCTTCTTAGTTGTGAGCAATGAAAGCTGACTCTGGCTGATTTAGCAGAAATGAAGTTTACTGATATATATTGAGTGGCTCACATAATTGGTAGAGCCAGCTTTAGAGAAAGTACAGAAACAAAGGGAAGCTAAACAGCTAGAATCTGCTGTTGTCTGCTGAGCAAGTGACTGGATACCTGAGATGGCACTGGCCCCTCTGCTGCTGCTACTGCCCTTGGAAAGTAGGTGTTATCTCCTCTATTGCTGTCATCAGAAAGAATTTTCTCTTGTCTCTGCTTTTCTTTGTCATTAGCCTCCATATTCAAAATCCCTGCTACTAGATGTGTCTGTTTGGATTAGAATCTGGCATTTTCAATTTTTAAGTGGAAGATAAGCTCTATCTTGCATCAAAACTCATGAAGTTGGGAAATCTCCAGACACAGGCAAGGGCTTCACATGCTTGGAAATCAACAAAATGACAAAGGTCATATGCTATACATAGTATAGCCTACATTGTGGTATTTATTTTATGCATATATCCAGTGCTCCTCAAACTAAGAACCCGCAGGACACTGGTGTTTTTCCACAATTATTTTTAAACCTTTGGAACCTGCTATCACTTGTCCCTTAGCAAGCAGTAAGAGATAACAAAATAAATGAGCATGTAGCAAGCAAATTAACAGGAAAACTTAGACATATAACTTACGAATATTTATATATTATTTTTGGAAGTATGGAGACCAATATAAGTATAAAATAGGCACGTTTCTTGATAGTGAAAATGTTCTGAGTTTCTGTGGTGGAAGTTATATATCAATGTTATATGTCAGCACTGTCCAGTAGAAATATAACGTGGACCATAAATGCAATCCATATGTGTAATTTTAAATTGCATTAAAAATAAAAAGAAACAGGCATTTAATTTTAAAAGTATATAGTTTAACCAAATATATTCAAAATATTGTTTCAAATTTAATCAATGTAAATATTTAAGGGATAGTTTACATTTCCTTTTCATACTAAGTCTTCAAAATCTAGTGTGTATTTTATACTTAGAGTACAGCTCAATTCAGACTAACCTCATATAGAATGCTGAATAGCGACATGTAAATGGCTACTGTATTGGACAGCGCAGTTCTGTGGCTTTATGTAAAATGCTATATAACTTCCAAATGCTGCCAGCTAAATGTACTTTTGATGCAGTGTTTTAGGTGCCTTATGAAAATCTAAAGGGTGTTTAAAAAAATGTTAACTTAAAGTAATAAAAAGTTCTTGGTTATTCATTTTCTTTGAATCCAAAACAGTTTTACTTGATTTTTCAGTGTTTTGCAATTTTTTTAATGGTGGGGATGGAGATATGAAATGGGGAGGAGAAACCTAGTTTTTTTCATTAGGCTTTGTTTTTGTTTATTATTTTTATATTTTATGAGCATTTCAATTTATGAGGGATTAGATGTGCCTTAGGCAGAGAAAGGCAACATGCTGTAGAGGTGAGTTTGCATGTGAATAATAAAGTGAATCATATTTTACTACATTTAATGTTTATGGCACTACTAGACTTTAGTTTCTGAAGTTTTGAAAATAAAAAAGATAATAGTGATCATATATGGTTTCTTTCCCTAGATAATTCATGTTGATAGTAAGTTTTATGTTCTAATTATTTTTATTCTTGCAGGCTGCTGAATCAGGAATAATAAAAGTTAAAACAATAGCTGCACGAAACACCGAAATTTTGGCAGGTAATTTTTTGCTTAAAAATTCAACAATTAATGAAAATTTCACTAATAATAAAAGTAGAATCTTAAAAAAAAAAAAAACACAGAAAACAGCCATCAGTTTTCTGTAGCCTCTCCTTTATGCCCTAGCATGCTGTATATAATGATAAAGAACTTGTAAAAGTCCTTAACTTGAACTAATTGGGTTTGCCAAGGGTAAATGTTATAAAATTCTCTGAAATCAGAAAGGTTAAAACTACTAACTCCTTACAGGCAAGGATTTGCATTCTCCTCCACATCTTGTCTATCACCTAGGACATACCTTACACATAAAAGGCATTCAATTAATATTTGTTGTGCTGAATGGAATGAAAGATTGTTTCTCAGTCCACCTTCCAAAATCTATTTTATCTTTATATATAATATAAACAGGTGATAGTGTAGTATTATAAATTTAGTAGTACTATATGAGTTTTGAATCCTAGGATTAAGATAGTATGGCCATGAAGAAAGAATGGGAGTGGGGTGCAGAAAAGAAAAAAATGTTTTCTTACATTTTCTTGATTGAACCTGGTTTTCAAGGAGGAATTTCAGGAGTTCTTCTTTGACACTCTTTTTGATACTCAGTCTACTTCTTTCTTTTCTTTGGTGCCTTTTGTTCTTGCCTCTGTAATGAACATGGAAAAGGAAACTGGCATTTTCTAGCATTTGTTACATGTGAGACATTTGTGCCACTCTAATAAAAGACAACTTTGTGGGGAAGTATTTTTATTTTATAGTAGAGCATGTTGAGATGCAAAGAGATGAAGTTACTTGATTAAGATCACATGATAAGTGGTGGAACTAGATTTAAATCCAGGGCTGTTCAGAGCCCATGTTCTTCCCACTACAGTATGCTGCCATGGTATTGTGAGGTTTCCACACTAGCTACTCCCTCCCAAGGGTTTATAGTTAACCATTGCTTGCTTCACTGATCCTTCAGTCTGCATTTCAAGTTCCAGTGGTGCTATTGCTCTCAGTTGGTTATTGGAGAAAAGCAGTCCTGTTAATTGACACAAAACCCAAATAGTGAAGAATCTCTCTCTCATAAATCTCTTTACCTTTTTAAAAGTGATACCAGAAAATCCCTAATTGGTGGACTCTCAAAGAGTATTACAAAATGAAGACTTTTGGGGGCAGTTTTACAGGTGGAAGGTGGATTTCACTTGAGCTTATTGGGCTTTGCTGGACATTTGCCCTTAGGGTGAGCTCTCCTGTGTTGCATCTGTTTCTCACAGCTTCTTCTCTGATTTTGAACAATCTGTTGAAACTCCAAATAGTTTTATAACATTATTCACAGCACTGAATAATGCTCTGTGTGCATTTTGAGAAGGGGTATAGTGAAAGTGGTGGGTAAAGGCAAAGGTAGGTATGGTTGGATTGGGAGGGTGGGTTAGTGGGTTTTGGGAGATGCATGTTGGGTGGATTAGCTACTGTGAGGAAACTAATGTTTAAAGATAAATTGTGAGCTGGATGTTTTTAAGTTAGCTAATCGTAATAGAATATCATTACAAATACTAACTTTTGCTACTATAATTGCTGATATCATGGTAAGTCCTTATTCACCAGCAATAGAAGTTTTCATTGGGTCTGTAGCTGATGGAAGATTTTTTTAAAGAGACTGATTTCTTCAGAGGATCACTGTCTGGTGCTGAGTTCTATACCAAAGTAAAGTGTCTGATTGGTTTATCTTAAGAACGAGTAAGAAAAATTTTGTCTCCGTCGGTGAGTTTAATGTATAGGTGGGCTGTTCATTTTAATTCAGTTAGCTTTATTCAAATCATACTAGAGCTAATCTTTATGCACATACACTTACTAGTTCATGCTTTAAGATCCAAGTCATGGATAGTGTCCAGAGCCATGTACTTGAGGAGCCATATTAGCACTTAAACTGTTTCCTAGCATTTTTTACCAAGTACTGATAGCAGTTGATACTTTAAAATCTATAGCTTTTTAAGACCATTGTCACCTTGAAAGTCAAAGGCTCTCAAGAACAAGGAAAAATATATAGTTTCTAAACTACTTAGAGTACAGTTGATACTAAGAAAAATTTATAGTTAACTTTTTAAAAATTTTAATTTCTTGAGAAGTGTTTACTTTTCTATAGTTCTAGAAACTGTAGGTTACTGGTTTTGTGCTATAATGGATGTTAAAGATACCAAACAATGGAAGAGTTGCAAATGAAATGGGATATTGAATTCTCAGATATCTCTACATATTCAGAAAATGTAAAGGGTTGCTATAAAAATCAGAACCCTTAATTAGCATTAACTAGTCTGACCAGGGATATTCAGCATAGGTTTCTAGCCAACTTTAGTTTTCTTAGATTTATTTTCCAAGGGAAGGTTATTTACATTGCAGAATAAATCTTTGCTTTACATCTCCCCTTCTTTTAAGCATCCTCCTTTAATGCTTATTTTTCTTTGTTTTCACTGCTGTCATGAATGCTGACATAAGTGGGAATGCTATGCCAGGTAATGTCAGCATCGATTCAGATATACAGATCATTATCTCAAAATTTCCTTTTTCATTAAAGATAAAACTCTGCAAATGAGACATAGCAACATCAGGTTTTTCATTTACAAGGCCAAATGCCTTAATCTTACACTTGACTACCATATATTACAAAATGTTTTTATTAAGCCAGCTTATAGTATACTTGAAGTTGACTGAGAAGGCTTGTGTTATACAAAAATTACATAAACAGAAGATCTGCTTTTTGAATATTTGAAACAAGGAAACCAGTGAAGTTGTAATATCTTAAAATTGTGTATTTAACCCATACGCAAAACCACAATGGTTACATCTACCTTTGGCTGCTTTCAGCTACTGTCAGTATACATATAGAATTTTCACATAGATGATCATTATGTATGATTTGTGTTCTTTTCTCACAGTCCCTCACCTTTTTCATATCTATGGTCTTATTACTAAAAGGTCTTCAAGTAGCAATGAGTAAATATAGTTTGGAATTATTTTCTGATGTTAAAAGGTAATTTATGTGCTGATTTTATTTAGTATTTTCTATCTTATCAATACATATGCTTGTGATATTTTACAAACATCTGTAGAATATATCATAAATACATTCTTAAGGAAATAATTATGTAAGAATCACTAGGAGAGATGCAAAGATGAGTAGTGTAACTCACCCATAATCTACATGGAAATACAAGAAGTATGCTTGAAAATGCATATGTGCCTGCTGTTCATTTTGTTTAGTTTACCTGCTTTTCCATTTGCCTTTTGAAGTGCTTTGCCAGAAATTTTCTCTTCTAGAGGACATACTCACCTGAGGTCAGGACCAATATCTTACTCTTCCTTATATTGCTAGTAGTTAGCACATTACATAGGAAATAGTAAGCCCTCATTAAATGTAGGCTAATAGTGAGTCACTCCAAAATGCAAATAAGTCTCTTAGTGCTGCCTCTCCTGTGTTTTTCTACTTCCCAGTCTTTACTGTAATTTTACATGTTATGATGATTCAGGTAGATGAATTTTGTCATGCCTAGCTCATATTGGCCAGATAACAGAGTAATGAAGGAGACAGACCCTAAATGAGAATTTTAATACTGTGGTAAATGCCAAGATGGAAATGTAGACAGGCTTATTATTAATAGGAGCATGGAGAAGGCACCCAACCCAGCCTGGGAATCTGAAGCTGAGTCTCAAAGCTTAAAAAGGAGTTAGCCAGGCAAATAAGGTATAGAAGGGGAAAGTAAAGCAGATTACTTGAATATATGAAGTATAAAACAGTTTGGTCTATTCGGATACACTATTCAAGTATTGCCATTGTGTGACTTCCTCAGCTGCTTGATGGAAGAATTTGAATCAGGGCAGTGGCACATTCATTTTAATGTTTTTATGTAAACTATTCTGACAGCAGTGTGGAAGGTATATTTCAGTATACCGTCAGTAGAGTGGAGAGGTCTGTTGGTAGCCTAGTTGTATAATCCAGGCTAAATGATCTAGGGGGCTGTAACTAATTCCATGCTTACAAGTTAACCTAGTGGGCCAGAGATTACATAGTTTCTCTACAACATAATGTGTTCTTATTTATTCTTTTTTATCCTTGGATTTTTAAAAACTTTTTAAACTTTTAATTTGTATTCTTATCAAGTACTTTCCATTGATGCTGTCTTTTCTAATTTTTTAAAATTGCTTCATAATATTATAGCAAGTGATAGTAGCTTATTTAACTTATTTGTAGCTTTATGTTAGACATGTTTCAGTATTTGGAATTACTTTTTTAAGATAAATTTCTAGAAATTAAATTATTAAATCAAATGTATGAACATGGTCTTGGAATTTGTCACCATAGTGCTTTCTGAAAAGATAAAAGTTTATGCCTTTACCAGCAGTGTGTGAGTGTATTTTTATAACATCCTTGCCTGATTATTATTTTAAAAAATCTTTTTGGGAATTGAACAGACAAATGACTTCTTATTTTAATTGACATTTGTCTTTAATGTTGAACATTTTCCTCCAAATATATTATTTCCTTTTTTCATTTTACATTTATTTCTTTGAGTTTTGTGTTTTCTTATCAAATTATTTGAGCTGTTTCTATAGGAAAAGTTTTGACTTCCCATCATGTTTATATTTCCTACAAGTCATTTACCTTTTAATTTTTTATCTAGATGTTTTAAATTTTTACATAATCTAACTTTTGTCATTTGTTGTGTTGCAGTTAGGAAGCCCTTCTCCTTCCACATAGTAGATAGTCGTTCTTATTTTCTTTTAGGTTTTTTTTTTTGTTTAATTTTTTCTTAATTAATAATATGTGGAGTGACAGGAAGACCTAGATTTTTTTCTTTTGCAAAATTACTAACCGATTGTACTAGCATCATTTGTTGAATAATCCTTCCTTTTCATATAATGTGCTTTTAATATGAAACTGTCCATATTTTATTTGTCCTCCTATTCTTGAGTCACTTAAAGTATTTTCAGAACTTTTGAACCATTAAAATATTTTTTAATGTTGTTAGAAATGTCAGTCTTTTTCATAATTAAATTTTAAAGGGTTTGAGGATAGCAGTCATGTCTACATCACATTTTATTTCTTTCACAAGAATTACAATTTGTTATTTAATGACCATTAAAATTTACCATAATGAAACTTTTATTAACCCCCATTAATGTGATTCATAGTGGGGTATCCTAGTTTAATTCTTTCTTTCCAGGATAAAAACTACAATTATGCAGTGAAACTGCTCAGAGCAAGGAAACCCCTAGGATATGGGGACCTGCTGGACCTCTTCCAGGTGTGTGAAAGTGTATCATTTGCTCTCACAGTTATAAAATTTGGAAATAAAATATACTTATCAAACATAGTGTTATTCTATTAAAGAAGTTATGTTTATTAAAGAACTTAGGTAAAACATAAACTTTTTTTTTCTGACCCCTAAAAGCCTGTCTTTATATTTTAAAGGAAATTGAAAAAGAGAGTTTTGATTAAAAAGAGTTGACCTTTTTCTCTTTTTTTCCTGGAATGATTTTTAAAAACAATTAGAGCAAGGTGTCTTTATTGCTCTACAGCTTTTTCCTCAATATGATTTCTAAAGTCTAAGCCCATAGAAAGGTTTTTATATAAAGCTACATTTAAATAGCATGTCATTAAAGTTATTGTATATAAAGAGAGAGCACCTGTCTCTCAGAAGAGCAAGATTAATTTCTGTTTAAAACTACTGTCACTTTTAAAAGAAGAAAAAACCTAACTTTTTTTTTTGTGATGATCCGTCTTACTGCATTGTGATCTGGATATGGTAGATGTTTTCGTTTTCACACTATGCTTCAAAAGACAACAGATCAATAGTTGTATCTTTTTTGTTATTGATTATTCTGGATAACATAGTCCTTTTTGATTATTTTATTCTTATATAAACTGGGAGAAAAAGAAAATGGGAAGGAGGCAAGAGAGAGATGTTTGATTCCTTTGTGTTACATTAAAATAAAATTTATAAAAATTATTATTTATTAATTTTTTATTAAGTGGGCTACAATGCAGGGACTGAACTTACTCTCCAGAGATCTAGAGTTGGACACTTAACCGACTGAGCCATGTTGATGCCCTTAAAAATTATTATTATTTTTTTTTTTTTTAAAGATTTTTTTTTAATTTATTTATTCGACAGAGATAGAGACAGCGAACGAGAGAGGGAACACAAGCAGGGGGAGTGGGAGAGGAAGAAGCAGGCTCATAGCAGAGGAGCCTGATGTGGGGCTCGATCCCATAACGCCGGGATCACGCCCTGAGCCGAAGGCAGATGCTTAACCGCTATGCCACCCAGGCGCCCCCCTTAAAAATTATTTTTAATACTATTTTAATTTATCCTGACTTGAGACACCTGGGTAACTGACTGACCTGTATACAACATTTCATTGAAATTCACCTTATTTTATTCATTCTTAGCTGCACAGATTTTTCACGTTTTAGTATTCTTTAAATTGATAGGCATCTTAAAATTGATGGCATCTTAGAATCATTGTTGGGCCAGGTAGTATGGAGGTGTCTTTTTTGGTGCATATGTGAACTTGTTTATAGTTATTCATATTATTATTACATCATTTGAGTTATGTGCATTGTCAATATCCCATAAGTTTGACTCCTATTTAAAATGTCACCCTAATTGTACAGAAATTTTCTGTTGACAATTTATAGTAAGGTCAGAAAAGCACCAGCATCAATATGTGTGCAATGGGTGACATTGGCTTAGAAGGTGATCTCAGAGACTATAATGGAGTACTCTTTTAAGAAATGAGGCATCCAAACAATCTGGTTATAAAATGGGCAGAAAATCTATATAGACATTTTTCCAAAGAAGACATACAGATGGCCAACAGGTATATGAAAAAATGCTTGACATCATTAATCAAAACTTCACAATGAGATATCACCTTATAGCTGTCACAATAGCTGTTATCAAAGAGACAAGAGATAACAATGGCCTTGATGGATGAAATTGTGAAGAATAATTCTAAGTGATTAGAAAGTATTATATCATAGTTTAATTGACAGAATTAATTGGCACTGATTTTTCTTTGTGATAATCGAGTGTGTCTTGAAGTCATTTTCATTAGAGACTCAAGAAAGTACATTTTTTTTCCTTCTATAAAGACAGTTTCTTTCCTTCATTTATCTGAAGACTTTAGGCAAACAGCATTACAGGTCATTGGTTCCTCTTAGATAGTTTTAACGGTTTTAACTTCAGTGTGCATTAAGTGCTGTTTACCTTAAAGAGTGGCAGCATAAAGTTGTGGGAAGAATAGCAAACCAGGAGTTAGAAGACCTATTTTAAAAATCTGGCTTTACCACTTACTTACTGTGCACTTGAGCCAAATCAGGCTCTGTAAACTCTCTGATTATTGTGATACTCAAATGAGAAACGTTAACATCATAAAAATGATAAATGCATCTTGTTACTATTAGAAACTTTTTGTTTACCTGAACAGCATTTAATGACTAGGCATGTTCAGCAGAGTTAGGGGTAGCCTCATACTTCAGAGATTCTGACAGGATTGAATATGGTAGCATATTTACTGCCTCAGAATATTATTTTTTTTAGCTTTAGTGTCCTTTTTAACCATTTATGTAAATGTTTCGAAACATTGTTATGGAAAATTTGTGACTCTGGGTTTGAATCGAAACTTTTATGCTTAAGAAAGCAAGGAAGTAAGGCAAGGAGCCCTTTTGGAAACACTGGTCTTTGCCAGTCATATTTGCCATCTCTTAGCTGTGTTAAATCAGTAATTTATGCTGGCATACTGAGGGACTTCGCAGAGTATGCCATAGGATATTATGGGCTTTATTTAGCATAACTATAAAGGGAGCTTTGAGAGAAGAAAGGTGGGGATTTAGATGATGAAATTAATGTTAACACTGGTTTTACATTTTTAGTGGTGACTGTGGATGACTTTCTAACAATTTCTTTTGAAAAACATGTTAAAACTTATATATGTATGTCTTAATTACAAGTCTTAACCTCAAAAAAATAATCGATGGATGTAGTACCTTTGAAAACCATATGCAGGAACACATAAGTTCTCTTTCCTTGGAATTCCATGTTACCTATTTAAATTCTCTGAGGACGACACACCTGTCTTATTCATCTTTCTATAGCCATTAAATAAGTGTATACTGATTTAATTTCATTTCGTAAGTTTAAATAGGTATTATTCAGTTTGTGCATTTTCTAACTCTTTACATTTTTGTTCCTACTTTAAAACTTATGAAAGAATTGGCTTGGTGGGAGGAGTTAAAATAAGATTTGGAATTACAGCATGTGCATCCAATTAACTTAAAGTAATGCTTTAGTAATAAGAGGAATAATGTTATTATTTTTAATGAGTTTATTTCTTGAAGAAGTTAGGGCTGTATAAATTCACAGCATGTAATGAAATTCTAAGTATCTTCTGAACATTAAGAAGGGTGACGGGGATGATGTATATACTATTTTTAATTACTGTTTCCTGCTCTAGAATATTAATTCTTTTTCGTATTTCCCCTTCTGCACTGTTGAAGAAATAGAGTGCTTCTCTGAAGCAGGGTAGAACTTCTGAGAAGTTGTCCTTTTTTTTCTTTTTAAAAAGATTTTATTTATTTATTTGACGGAGAGCGAGACAGCCAGCGAGAGAGGGAACACAAGCAGGGGGAGTGGGAGAGGAAGAAGCAGGCTCCCAGCAGAGAAGCCTGATGCGGGGCTCGATCCCAGAACTCTGGGATCACACCCTGAGCCGAAGGCAGACGCTTAACGACTGAGCCACCCAGGCGCTCCTGAGAAGTTGTCCTTAAAGAGTTTATAGCAGGAGATGGAGGAAAACCAAAAGACAGTGCTGGCAGAAAAGCCTGGGAGAGCTGTAGCTAAGGGGGTGGTTTGGATACGGAGTCTGGAATACCTGTCTAAAGTATTAACTCTTACTGCTTGATTTCTATTTTAGTATTTACATAAAGTGGTTTTTATTAAGATTGTTAATACTAGTTATAAATATATAAATGTATTTCTGCTTGTGAATTAGATTTAATAATTTATCTTATATGTGTTCTAAATAAAGCTTTGAAAGAGAACAGCTCAGAGGTTGTTCAGCCGTTTCTAATGGGTTGTGGAACCAAGGAGCCAAAGATTACTCAGCTATGTTTGGCCGCCATTCAGAGACTCATGTCACATGAAGTCGTGTCTGAGGTAATGTGAAGATTTTATCTCAATTGTGCAACCTAAGAATCAAATCAGGAGTTTTTATTAGGGGAGAATGAAGCATAACTGATAATTTAATGTAAAACAATTTATGTGCTTGAAGAACATGGCTTAATTTGAAAAGATCACCGAATTTTCTCACCATTAAAGCCTCATGAATAATGAATAAAGACGAAGTGCATTTTGTCGTGTCATGATTAGGAAGTCACTATTCAGTAATACAGATTAGTGTCATTGAAGAGAATATAATTTTTTTTTAAAAGGAAAAACGATTTTCCTAGATTATTTGAAGTGATAATTTGTTTGTTAATTTAAATGAATTGTTTGTATCTAACCTTATTATGTTAAAACAAGGAAGAACATTTCATCACTATGAATGTGCATCCTGTTTTCAAATGTAATCCTTAACTTTGTACTCCATAAGTTACTTTAATAGAAGTGATATATTCTTTTGCCTTCATATAACATTCTAAACAATGTCAAATTTAATTGACTTTATAAATGTGTTGTTAATTTGAGTTGCATTTTGTTTTTTGTATACACATTATAAATGGAATAATATATGAAACAGTAGCAGTCTCAGTTAATTTGCATAGGTCTATAAAGGTCCAAATGACATATACCCATATTGTAGAAATGATCTTTGATTTTTTACTAGGTATCTCAGAACTGCATGCAGCTGTTTGCATATATTCAGATGGTGTATTTTAAAGAAATTTATTTTTTTGAGAAGAAAATTCATTAGCTGTGAATCTCAAATTAGTTAAGAGTTGTGTTTCGATCTATAGATCTAGAAACATGGGTCTTGTTATTATGATCAAGAGATTCTCTCCAGGTGAGGTAACATTTGTACATCTTTTTTTATCTAGGGACCTAATCATCTTATATTTTATTTGCTGACAATAATTCAGATAATTATTTTACAGACTGCAGCTGGAAATATAATTAATATGCTTTGGCAGCTGATGGAAAACAGTCTTGAAGAACTTAAGCTACTTCAAACAGTTCTTGTTCTTTTAACAACCAATACAGTAGTTCATGATGAGTCACTCTCTAAGGTAGGAAACCTGTTGTCAAAGTTCATAAGTGCTTTGAGACAGTATTTGAGTAAGCTTGCTGAAAGAGGAAAGCCTGGTACTATTTGTACCAAAAGCAACTTCCCTGTAGCTATCATGATAATGGACATTGCACGTTAAAAACCACTGGTGCCTTATTTTCCCCAGATTAGAGTTGAAATCAGGTTAAGGTAATTGAGCAGAGCCTGTTGGGAATAGCTAACAGGTTTAGTCATGAATAGGAAATGAAAAGAGAAAACTAGCAGAAAAATAGGAATAGAGAGAGTAAAATATGTTTGCAGGTATCCGTCTTCTCCTCATTGCATTGGGTATTCCTGTGAAAGCTCTTCCTTTCCACCTTTTAAAAGTAATTTTACACGTATGTGATATGTAAGCCAGAGAGTTTAAATCTCTTTCTTAAGTAGTTGGAAAAGTGACCTTTTGGCATTTATACTAGATAAAGCTGCACGTATGGTAGGGGTTTCTCATTTCTTCCGCATTCCTACACTCTTTGGAACATGTTAACAGCTGTCTGTTATTTATTTCACTCTTTAAAAAGTCTTTTTTTAATTATGAAATATTTCTAAAGAACAAAGTACAGAGAATAATATAAAGAACAATCTTTAGTTAATGGTTTATTTAAGAAATTTGTTGGACTCTCAATAATAGTTCTGTTATAATTTGCATACCTTTAGTGATGGGTGGCCAATAAAGTAGAAAAGTAGACTGTCACATTAAGCTGGATATACGCTTTCTAGAGAGTATATCTTTTTTAGTTATTGATTGATGTTTTTAGGTCATAATGAGATTTTACTCAATTGCAAATAGCTTATTCTTTTAAGCTACCTGCTTTATAAAATATTTTATGTATTCTTGTGTATTCTTTTGTATGTCCTCCCTTTTGGTTTCTAGCTATCAAATTATTGTTCTGATACAATATATATAAGAGTTTATAAAATGCTGTCATTTAACCTAACAAAGCAGTAAGAACTGATTATAGCTTAAAATTAAATGTAGGGCTTGCTTTAGTATGTTGGTTAATTTGGAATGTAATATTTTGGGATAAAAAGTGAAGTATAGAGAAATAATACAAAATTGAGTAGTATGAAAGCTTCTACATAACATATGCCTTTCCTTTATGTTGAAATTTAAACAGTAATGTTGGTATCAAAAGCCTGTTTCCTCTAAAATTTTAATGTAATTAATATGATAAGGCATAGAATTTAGACTACCATTATGTTTTTCTCCAAGCATCGCTTCTTTTAAAACTAAAACTTTTAGAAAAGCATGTAGGGGAAAATTTTTGTGACCTTGGGGTAGAGATTTCTTAGGTAGATAAAAAAAATCTCTGAACCATAGAAGAAGCCACAGTATGGGGAAAATATTCATAAATATCTCACAAAGAACTTTTATCTAGAATGTTTAAAAAACGTTTACAACTCATTCATAAGATAATCACCCAAGACAAAAACGGACAAATTTTTTTTAAAGATTTATTTATTTATTTGAGAAAGAGAGAGTGAGTGAGTGGGGAGAGGGGCAAAGGGAAAGAATCTCAAGCAGACTCCTCATTGATTATGGAGCTGGATGCAGGGCTCGATCTCACAACCCTGAAATCATGACCTGAGTGGAAATCAAGAGTCGGACGCTTAACCAACCGAGCCACCCTGGCACGCCTGCACAAATTTTTTTATAGACCCTTCACAAAATAAGATGGCTAATGAATACATGGAAAGTGGCTCAGCATCATTAGTTATCAGGGAAAAGCAAATTAAAACCACAAAGAGGTATCATCACACATCCATTAGAGTAGCTAAAATTGAAAAAGACCAACCGTATCAAGTGTTGTTGATGGTGTGGGAAAGAGCTGAATTCATACATACTGCTGGTAGGAGGATAAAATTGTAAAATGACTTTGGAGAACTAGCATTTTCTTAAAAAGTTTAACCTATACTTACTGTGTGATTCAGCCTTTTTCACTTCTAGTTATTTATCCAAGGTAAATGAAAACACATGTCTTTTTAAAGATTTGTATATGATGTTCACGGCAGCTTTATTCACAATGGCTAAAAACTGGAAGCAACTCAAATATCCATCAGCAGATGAATGGATAAGCAAAAGATTTGGTATACCTATACTGTGAAATACTATTCAGGAATCAAAAAGTACAAACTACTGATTCAAAGAACGACATGGGTGAATTTTACAGATATTACAAGTAAAAGAAATCAGACACAAAAACAGTGCATACTGAATGATGAAACACTATTCGAGGAAAATGCCAGCATGTCTGTAGTGAAAAAGGCAAGATGGTGGTTACCTGGAGCCAAGGGTGAAGGAAAAAATGGAGGGCAGAAGAACACAGAATTTTAGGGTGATGAAACTGCCTTGTATCTCGATCGTGGCAGTGGTTTCATGGGTGAATGTAACTATGCGCACTCATCAAGTTAAATACCTTGAAGAGATACAGTTTATTGTATATAAATTACACCTTAATCAACCTGAAGTTGATTTTTAAAAAGAAAGAAGGACTCCTTTTAAAAAATTATAATTTTATTCATTTATATGCTTAGCATATTTATATATTATTTCTCCAGATGACTTAGTGATATAACAAACTTTGAGTACTTG